>NC_138769.1:547839876-548112376 GCF_965119305.1 Pelophylax lessonae | reverse complement strand
CCTACCTCTATCTACTCATCACCTACCTCTATCTATCTACTCATCACCTACCTCTATCTACTCATCACCTACCTCTATCTATCTACTCATCACCTACCTCTATCTACTCATCACCTACCTCTATCTATCTACTCATCACCTACCTCTATCTACTCATCACCTACCTCTATCTATCTACTCATCACCTACCTCTATCTACTCATCACCTACCTCTATCTATCTACTCATCACCTACCTCTATCTACTCATCACCTACCTCTATCTACTCATCACCTACCTCTATCTACTCATCACCTACCTCTATCTATCTACTCATCACCTACCTCTATCTACTACTCACCTACCTCTATCTACTCATCACCTACCTCTATCTACTCATCACCTACCTCTATCTACTCATCACCTACCTCTATCTATCTACTCATCACCTACCTCTATCTACTCATCACCTACCTCTATCTACTCATCACCTACCTCCCTCTACTCATCACCTACCTCTATCTACTCATCACCTACCTCCCTCTACTCATAACCTACCTCCCTCTACTCATCACCTACCTCCCTCTACTCATCACCTACCTCTATCTATCTACTCATCACCTACCTCTATCTATCTACTCATCACCTACCTCTATATATCTACTCATCACCTACCTCTATCTACTCATCACCTACCTCTATCTATCTACTCATCACCTACCTCTATCTATCTACTCATCACCTACCTCTATCTATCTACTCATCACCTACCTCTATCTACTCATCACCTACCTCTATCTACTCATCACCTACCTCTATCTACTCATCCCCTACCTCCCTCTACTCATCACCTACCTCTATCTATCTACTCATCACCTACCTCTATCTATCTACTCATCACCTATCTCTATCTACTCATCACCTACCTCTATCTACTCATCACCTACCTCTATCTACTCATCACCTACCTCTATCTATCTACTCATCACCTACCTCTATCTACTCATCACCTACCTCTATCTACTCATCACCTACCTCTATCTATCTACTCATCACCTACCTCTATCTACTCATCACCTACCTCTATCTACTCATCACCTACCTCTATCTATCTACTCATCACCTACCTCTATCTACTCATCACCTACCTCTATCTATCTACTCATCACCTACCTCTATCTACTCATCACCTACCTCTATCTACTCATCACCTACCTCTATCTACTCATCACCTACCTCTATCTATCTACTCATCACCTACCTCTATCTACTCATCACCTACCTCTATCTACTCATCACCTACCTCTATCTACTCATCACCTACCTCTATCTACTTATCACCTACCTCCCTCTACTCATCACCTACCTCTATCTACTCATCACCTACCTCTATCTACTCATCACCTACCTCCCTCTACTCATCACCTACCTCTATCTATCTACTCATCACCTACCTCTATCTACTCATCACCTACCTCTATCTACTCATCACCTACCTCTATCTATCTACTCATCACCTACCTCTATCTACTCATCACCTACCTCTATCTACTCATCACCTACCTCTATCTACTCATCACCTACCTCCCTCTACTCATCACCTACCTCTATCTACTCATCACCTACCTCCCTCTACTCATCACCTACCTCTATCTACTTATCACCTACCTCTATCTACTCATCACCTACCTCTATCTACTCATCACCTACCTCTATCTATCTACTCATCACCTACCTCTATCTACTCATCACCTACCTCTATCTACTCATCACCTACCTCTATCTACTCATCACCTACCTCCCTCTACTCATCACCTACCTCTATCTACTCATCACCTACCTCCCTCTACTCATCACCTACCTCCCTCTACTCATCACCTACCTCCCTCTACTCATCACCTACCTCTATCTATCTACTCATCACCTACCTCTATCTATCTACTCATCACCTACCTCTATCTATCTACTCATCACCTACCTCTATCTACTCATCACCTACCTCTATCTACTCATCACCTACCTCCCTCTACTCATCACCTACCTCTATCTACTCATCACCTACCTCTACCTACTCATCACCTACCTCTATCTACCTACTCATCACCTACCTCCATCTACTCATCACCTACCTCCCTCTACTCATCACCTACCTCTATCTACTCATCACCTACCTCTATCTACTCATCACCTACCTCCATCTACTCATCACCTACCTCCATCTACTCATCACCTACCTCTATATACTCATCACCTACCTCTATCTATCTACTCATCACCTACCTCCCTCTACTCATCACCTACCTCTATCTACTCATCACCTACCTCTATCTACTACTCACCTACCTCTATCTACTCATCACCTACCTCTATCTACTCATCACCTACCTCTATCTACTACTCACCTACCTCTATCTACTACTCACCTACCTCTATCTACTTATCACCTACCTCTATCTACTCATCACCTACCTCCATCTACTCATCACCTACCTCTATCTACTCATCACCTACCTCCCTCTACTCATCACCTACCTCTATCTACTCATCACCTACCTCTATCTACTCATCTCTGTCATTGGACTGATCCCATCCCTGTACAGTGTGACTGCAGGCCAATGTCAGAGCTCAGCATTCCCATCACCGACTGACACTGCATAGGAGGGGGAGGGAGCAAATCACAGCACCACCTACCTCTATCTACTCATCACCTACCTCTATCTACTCATCACCTACCTCTATCTACTCATCACCTACCTCTATCTACTCATCACCTACCTCTATCTATCTACTCACCTACCTCTATCTACTCATCACCTACCTCCCTCTACTCATCACCTACCTCTATCTATCTACTCATCACCTACCTCTATCTATCTACTCATCACCTACCTCTATCTATCTACTAACCTACCTCTATCTACTCATCACCTACCTCCCTCTACTCATCACCTACCTCTATCTATCTACTCATCACCTACCTCTATCTATCTACTCATCACCTACCTCTATCTACTCATCACCTACCTCTATCTATCTACTCATCACCTACCTCTATCTACTCATCACCTACCTCTATCTATCTACTCATCACCTACCTCTATCTACTCATCACCTACCTCTATCTACTCATCACCTACCTCTATCTACTCATCACCTACCTCTATCTATCTACTCATCACCTACCTCTATCTACTCATCACCTACCTCTATCTATCTACTCATCACCTACCTCTATCTACTCATCACCTACCTCTATCTACTCATCACCTACCTCTATCTACTCATCACCTACCTCTATCTATCTACTCATCACCTACCTCTATCTACTCATCACCTACCTCTATCTACTCATCACCTACCTCTATCTATCTACTCATCACCTACCTCTATCTACTCATCACCTACCTCTATCTATCTACTCATCACCTACCTCTATCTACTCATCACCTACCTCTATCTACTCATCACCTACCTCTATCTACTCATCACCTACCTCTATCTATCTACTCATCACCTACCTCTATCTACTCATCACCTACCTCTATCTACTCATCACCTACCTCTATCTACTCATCACCTACCTCTATCTACTTATCACCTACCTCCCTCTACTCATCACCTACCTCTATCTACTCATCACCTACCTCTATCTACTCATCACCTACCTCTATCTACTCATCACCTACCTCTATCTATCTACTCATCACCTACCTCTATCTACTCATCACCTACCTCTATCTACTCATCACCTACCTCCCTCTACTCATCACCTACCTCTATCTACTCATCACCTACCTCCCTCTACTCATCACCTACCTCCCTCTACTCATCACCTACCTCTATCTATCTACTCATCACTAGGGTTGAGCGAACACCTAGATGTCCGTGTTCGACGGGTTCGGCCGAACTTTAAAAAAAAGTCCGGGTCCGTGTCCCGGACTTTTACCGAACTTTTCCCGGACACCGAACCCCATTGAAGTCAATGGGGACCCGAACTTTAAGGCACTAAAATGACTCTAAAACACCAAAGGAAAGGGCTAGAGTGCTGCAAATGGCAGCAAAACGTAATTAAGAGCATGGCAAGTGCTCTGCAAACAAATGTGGATAGGGAAATAACTTAAAACAACAAAAAAAAACAGAAAAATAAAACAATGTTCTTCTTCATCTCTGAAGGACGAGGCCCATATGGAGTAGGAGGGAGGTTGAGGTGGTGGTGGATGTGGCGGTGACTAGACATATGCCGGTTTTCGGTAATTCGATATATCGCGGTATTGCATAGCCACGGTATTGTTATTGTGGCATTTTTAAAATACCGAGTTTCTCTGTCAAGTCTGCCTGACTTGTGAATTGATACATTTCAGTGAGCTGGATGACTCATTCACTCACTCAGCTAACACCTTTCAGCATTAAGTCTCCTAACTATTAGGCCCCATGCACACGGGACGTTTTTAACGCCGCTGTAAGCAGCGTCAGGCGTTTTCTTTTTGCAGCCTAAAAACGCCCCTCCATGTTATTCTATGGCCTCATGCACACTCAGACGTTTTTGAGCTGTAAGTGGCTTAGACGTTTTTAGGCTGCAACAAGAACCCACCACCTGCGCGTTCTGAGGACCAGCGTTACAGCGTTAAAAACGCCTGACGCTGCTAAAAGCTGAATAACTTTGCTATAACGTTGCTTAACGTGCGTTAAGCCACGTTATACGTTTTTTTTTCTTCCATTCAAAATCAATGGTTCCCTATGGGATCCTATTGATTTGAATGGAGGTCGCACCGCAACACCGCAAGTCGGATCCGACTTGCGGGGTGACTTGCGCTGTGGGAATCTTGAGGGGGAACGCCACGCCAAAATGGGAAAAAACGGCGTGGGGTCCCCCCCAGGGTTCCAAACCAGGCCCTTCGGGTCTGTTATGGAATTTGAGGGTAGCCCCATGCCGAAAAAAACGGCATGGGGTCCCCCCCAAAATCCATACCAAACCCTTATCCGAGCATGCAGCCCGGCGGGCCAGGAAAGGGGAGGGGACGAGCGAGCGGCCCCACCCCCCCTGGACCACACCAGGCCACATGCCCTCAACATGGGGGGGTGTTGGTGCTTTGGGGCAGGGGGAGCTCTGCACCCCCCACCTCAAAGCACCTTGCCCCCATGTTGATGAGGACAAGGGCCTCATCCCCACAACCCTGGCCGGTGGTTGTGGGGGTCTGCGGGCAGGGGGCTCATCGGAATATGGAAGCCCCCTTTAACAAGGGGGCACCCCAGATCCCGGACCCCCTCCCTATGTGAATGGGTATGGGGTACACTGTACCCCTACCCATTCACCCCATAAAAGGCAGTGTATGGAAATAACGACAAGAGACGTTTTGGAAAGTTTATTAAAAATCTTCATCCGACTCTTCTTGTCTTCTCCTCTCCGGGGTCTTCCCTGGGGTCTTCTCCGGGGTCTTCTGCTCTTTTGCTGTCCGCCCTTCTTGTCTTCTCCTCTCCGGGGTCTTCTGCTCTTTTGCTGTCCCCCTCTTCTTGTGTTCTTCTCTCCGGGGTCTTCTACTGTCCCCTCTTCTGCTGTCCTCTCTTCTTTTCTTCTCCTCTCCGGTCTTCTGCTCTTTTGCTGTCGGCTGTCGGCTGTCTTCTTCCTCCGGTCCTCCTCCGACGACGTCTCCGCTGATTATGCCTATCTCCGGTCTCTTCAGCTTATTATATAGCCATTAGGGGCGTGGCCCCGATGACGTCATCTGGAGACCCCGCCCCCTCATGTCACAGATGACGTCATCTGTGACATGAGGGGGCGGGGTCTCCAGATGACGTCATCGGGGCCACGCCCCTAATGGCTATATAATAAGCTGAAGAGACCGGAGATAGGCATAATCAGCGGAGACGTCGTCGGAGGAGGACCGGAGGAAGAAGACAGCCGACAGCCGACAGCAAAAGAGCAGAAGACCGGAGAGGAGAAGAAAAGAAGAGAGGACAGCAGAAGAGGGGACAGTAGAAGACCCCGGAGAGAAGAACACAAGAAGAGGGGGACAGCAAAAGAGCAGAAGACCCCGGAGAGGAGAAGACAAGAAGGGCGGACAGCAAAAGAGCAGAAGACCCCGGAGAAGACCCCAGGGAAGACCCCGGAGAGGAGAAGACAAGAAGAGTCGGATGAAGATTTTTAATAAACTTTCCAAAACGTCTCTTGTCGTTATTTCCATACACTGCCTTTTATGGGGTGAATGGGTAGGGGTACAGTGTACCCCATACCCATTCACATAGGGAGGGGGTCCGGGATCTGGGGTGCCCCCTTGTTAAAGGGGGCTTCCATATTCCGATGAGCCCCCTGCCCGCAGACCCCCACAACCACCGGCCAGGGTTGTGGGGATGAGGCCCTTGTCCTCATCAACATGGGGGCAAGGTGCTTTGAGGTGGGGGGTGCAGAGCTCCCCCTGCCCCAAAGCACCAACACCCCCCATGTTGAGGGCATGTGGCCTGGTGTGGTCCAGGGGGGGTGGGGCCGCTCGCTCGTCCCCTCCCCTTTCCTGGCCCGCCGGGCTGCATGCTCGGATAAGGGTTTGGTATGGATTTTGGGGGGGACCCCATGCCGTTTTTTCGGCATGGGGCTACCCTCAAATTCCATAACAGACCCGAAGGGCCTGGTTTGGAACCCTGGGGGGGACCCCCACGCCGTTTTTTTCCCATTTTGGCGTGGAGTTCCCCCTCAAGATTCTCACAGCGCAAGTCACCCCGCAAGTCGGATCCGACTTGCGGTGTTGCGGTGCGACCTCCATTCAAATCAATAGGCTCCCATAGGGAACCATTGATTTTGAATGGAAGCAAAAAAAACGCTGCTAAAAGCAACGTGGCAAAACGTGCAATAACGCCAATGGAAAAAGCTACTGAAAGCACGTTTTTACAGCTGCTTTTTCCGGCGTCAGAACTAACTTTGACGTACGTTTTTTCTAACGCCCCGTGTGCATGGGGCCTAAACAAAAATGATTACATTTGTATCTTTTCCTTCCCTCTGCCAGGGAGAAAGGAAGTTTAACCTCTTAAAGACTGGATCTTTTTCTGACACTTGCTGCTTGCAAGTTAAAATCAGTTTTTTTTTTGCTAGAAAAGTACTTAGAACCCCCAAACATTTTATATATTTTTTTAGCAGAGACCCTACAGAATAAAATGGCGATTGTTGTAATATTTTATGTCACACTGTATTTGCGCAGCAGTCTTTCAAACGCAATGATTAGACTTTAATGAATAAAAAAAAAAAAAAAAACGTAACAGTAAAGTTATCCCAATTTTTTTTTTTTTTTGTTACACAGAGAATCGTGAGAGAATCGTGATCTTTATTCCAAGCTAAAAAATCGTGATTCTCATTTTGGCCAGAATCGTGCAGCTCTAATAAATATATATATACACACACACACGCCTAGCAGCCCACATTACATTATTATATAGCCATCAAGCAGTGTCTGGCCTACCTGGTGATGACTGGTCCTGGCGCTCTGATCCGATGGCCTGGTCTTTAAAGGGGCAAATCCTTGCGATCCAGAAGTGGTTAAACCTGCAGGAGGACCGGTGTTTTTATCTATTAATGACTTTACTATTGCTTTAGGCCTGGTTCACATGTATGCGGGTTGGTGGTTCACATGTATGCGGGTTGGCGGTTCACATGTATGCGGGTTGGCGGCCCACATTTGCACAGGCATAGCAGCCCATTGATTTGAACGGGCTGCTATGCCCTCATTTTCCGCAGAAAAAAGGTGCATGCAGCATTTTTTTTAAATTCAGTGGCCTTGAAATCCATCCTGCTTTTGCACCATGCGACTAACCTGCAGTTCCTGCTCTGGCAAGCTTTCTGCATTTTTTGTATACGTGGGCACGGCATTTAAAAATAAACAGTTTGCGTGTGCAGCAACGGCAGGTAAGTCGCATGGTGCAAAAGAAGGATGGATTTCATGGCCACTGCATTTTTTTAAATTCTGCATGCACCTTTTTTCAGCTGAAAACGCAGGCATAGCAGCTCAAGCCCATTCACATCAATGGGCTGCTATGCCTGTGCAAATGTGGGCCCCCAACCCGCATACATGTGAACCAGGCCTAAAGCAATAGTAAAGTCATTAATAGATAAAAACACCGGTCCTCCTGCAGGTTTAACCAATTAATGACTTTACTATTGCTTTAGGCCTGGTTCACATGTATGCGGGTTGGGGGCCCACATTTGCACAGGCATAGCAGCCCATTGATGTGAATGGGCTTGAGCTGCTATGCCTGCGTTTTCAGCTGAAAAAAGGTGCATGCAGAATTTAAAAAAATGCAGTGGCCATGAAATCCATCCTTCTTTTGCACCATGCGACTTACCTGCCGTTGCTGCACACGCAAACTGTTTATTTTTAAATGCCGTGCCCACGTATACAAAAAATGCAGAAAGCTTGCCAGAGCAGGAACTGCAGGTTAGTCGCATGGTGCAAAAGCAGGATGGATTTCAAGGCCACTGAATTTTAAAAAAATGCTGCATGCACCTTTTTTCTGCGGAAAATGAGGGCATAGCAGCCCATTCAAATCAATGGGCTGCTATGCCTGTGCAAATGTGAACCACCAACCCGCATACATGTGAACCAGGCCTAAAGCAATAGTAAAGTAATTTATAAACAACACCTCCTTCAGGTTTAACCACTTCTTGACCACAAGGATTTGCCCTCTTAATGACCAGGCCATCGGATCGGAGCCGAGCGCCAGAACCAGTTATCACCAGTTAGGCCAGACACTGCTTGATGACCTATTTTAGGCCTGGTTCACAGAGTCTGTACTGACTGACTATATAATAATGTGCATAAGTGAACCAAAGCCCCTAAATTCAGCAATGAAATTGAAGTGAGGTGGAAATTTAATAATTTAAATTTAATAATAGAATACCGTGATAATACCGTATACCGTGGCAAAACCTTAATCAATTAATCGCAGCATGAAAATCTGATACCGTCACAAGCCTAGCGGTGACATAGGCGTGCGCACAGGGTGTGCTGGGTGTGCCTGGGCACACCCTAATCACCTAGGGCACATAGCATTGCCAGTGAGGAGATGGGAAAGATCTCCCTGGGACCTGCTCTGCTCTATTTCTCCTTGCCTACAGGTACATGGCCCCGATACATTACTCTCCCTGCTGGCAAACACATGCATGTGTATTTCAACTTTGGGGTGCACGCCTTAATGCAATAGGCTGCGCACACCTATGGGCGGTGTAGGTGGAAGCGGCGGTGGAGGAGGACCAGGGCCGGATTAACAGCATCATGGGCTTGGTGCTGAGGATTTTGAAGGGCCTTAAGGGCCGTGCCTTGCCATGCACCCAGAGGAGGAAGGGTGCAGCCATGCATGCCTAATTCAACATGGGATGCTGTCTCTGAAGCCCATAAACACATCCATGCATCGCCAACTGTCCCTCCTTGTCCGGCCTTCACGCTGTGTGGGGAGGTTCTGAGGGTGCTGCCTGGGGAAGCGAGCATAGAAGCCAGACTTCTGTGTTTACAAGTGACAGAAGAGCGGTAACAGTGAATATGGCCAACCCGGGGCCTATATAAAAGGTAGGGGCCTGGAGCTGCAGCTCCAATAGCCCCTACATTAATCTGGCCCTGAGGAGGAGGACGAGGTAGCCAACACTGCTTCTTTTCAAAAATTTTAAATGAGGGTACACCCCAAAAGAGTGAGAAAGAGCAAAAATGGAACAATGGGTGGGTAAGGTCGGTATCCATTGCTATTCTGCATAAGGTACGGAAAAGTCCCGTGGGATCCATGCCTGGTTCATTTTAATGAACGTGAGCTTGTCCACATTGTCTCTGGACAGGCGGCTGCGCTTGTCTGTTATAACGCCCCCAGCCGTGCTAAATACCCGTTCAGATAATACACTGGCTGCAGGGCACGCCAGCACCTCCAAGGCGTAAAGGGCAAGCTCAAGCCATGTGCCCAATTTGGAGACCCAGAAGTTGAAGGGGGCAGACCCGTCATTCACTACATGTAGGCGTGTGCACACATACTGCTCCACCATGTTGGTAAAATGCTGCCTCCTGCTAAGACGTTCCATCTGAGCTGCTGGTGCTGCTGTTTGTTGTGGCGTGCTGACAAAGCTTTTCCACATTTCGGCCATGCTAACCCTGCCTTCTGAGGTGCTGGCGGTGCCCTGGTTGCGTTGGCGACCTCCTCCTCCTCCTCCTCTGCCTTGTGCTTCCACTGTGGCCCCGCTGTCAGATGGGAATGCCAGCAGCATGGCGTCTACCAGCGTGCGCTTGTACTCGCGCATCTTGCGATCGCGCTCCAGTGAGTGAATTAAGGACGGTACGTTGTCCTTGTAACGGGGATCCAGCAGCGTGGCCACCCAGTAATCAGCACAAGTTAGAATGTGGGCAACTCGGCGGTCGTTGTGGAGACACTGCAGCATGTAATCGCTCATGTGTGCCAGGCTGCCCAGAGGCAACGAAAGGCTGTCCTCTGTGGGAGGTGTATCGTCCGTGTCCTCTGTATCCCCCCAGCCACGCACCAGTGATGGCCATGAGCTGGCCTGGGTGCCACCCTGCTGTGAACATGGTTCCATCTCCTCCTCCAGCTCCTCCTCCTCCTCATCCTCCTCATCCTCCAGAACTGTGCCCCTGCTGGACAATTGCGTCCCTGGCGTTTGCGTGTGCAGGAACCCACCCTCGGAGCCCCTTGCGAATGACTGCCCTGAAAGCCTTGGAAATGTTACCTCTTCATCCTCCTCCTCCTCCTCATCCTGTGCCACATCCTCTTCCATCATCGCCCGAATTGTTTTTTCAAGGAGGCATAGAAGTGGGATAGTTAAGCTGAGAACGGCGTCATTGCCACTGGCCATGTTGGTGGAGTACTCAAAACAGCGCAACAAGGCACACAGGTCTCGCATGGAGGCCCAGTTAAATTAAATAGCGGAATAGAAAATATGATCCAAAAAAAGTGTATGTATATCACACGTACACAACCACACTGGGCCCCAATTACTATTGTTTGTACCCCTAAAAGGCTAGATGAGGAGTAGGGGGAGTATGGAACAGGCAGCACCCTCAAACCTTCAGAAGTATGAGATGAACCCCAACAACTTGGAAAGGTGGATCTCTCTCACACGTACCGACACAGACTATCCCGCAATTCAATTGATCCTCAAAGGTTTTTATTGAATAGCGGAATAGGAAATATGATCAAAAAAAGTGTATGTATCTCGCACGTACACAACCACACTAGGCCCCAATTACTATTGTTTGTACCCCTAAAAGGCTAGATGAGGAGTAGGGGGGGTATGGAACAGGCAGCACCCTCAAACCTTCAGAAGTATGAGATGAACCCCAACAACTTGGAAAGGTGGATCTCTCTCACACGTACCGACACAGACTATCCCCCAATTTAACTGATCCCCAAAGGTTTTTGATTAAATAGCGGAATAGAAAATATGATCCAAAAAAAGTGTATGTATATCACACGTACACAACCACACTAGGCCCCAATTACTATTGTTTGTACCCCTAAAAGGCTAGATGAGGAGTAGGGGGGGTATGGAACAGGCAGCACCCTCAAACCTTCAGAAGTATGAGATGAACCCCAACAACTTGGAAAGGTGGATCTCTCTCACACGTACCGACACAGACTATCCCCCAATTTAACTGATCCCCAAAGGTTTTTGATTAAATAGCGGAATAGAAAATATGATCCCAAAAAAGTGTATGTATATCACACGTACACAACCACACTGGGCCCCAATTACTATTGTTTGTACCCCTAAAAGGCTAGATGAGGAGTAGGGGGAGTATGGAACAGGCAGCACCCTCAAACCTTCAGAAGTATGAGATGAACCCCAACAACTTGGAAAGGTGGATCTCTCTCACACGTACCGACACAGACTATCCCCCAATTTAACTGATCCCCAAAGGTTTTTGATTAAATAGCGGAATAGAAAATATGATCCAGAAAAAGTGTATGTATATCACACGTACACAACCACACTAGGCCCCAATTACTATTGTTTGTACCCCTAAAAGGCTAGATGAGGAGTAGGGGGAGTATGGAACAGGCAGCACCCTCAAACCTTCAGAAGTATGAGATGAACCCCAACAACTTGGAAAGGTGGATCTCTCTCACACGTACCGACACAGACTATCCCGCAATTCAATTGATCCTCAAAGGTTTTTATTGAATAGCGGAATAGGAAATATGATCAAAAAAAGTGTATGTATCTCGCACGTACACAACCACACTAGGCCCCAATTACTATTGTTTGTACCCCTAAAAGGCTAGATGAGGAGTAGGGGGGGTATGGAACAGGCAGCACCCTCAAACCTTCAGAAGTATGAGATGAACCCCAACAACTTGGAAAGGTGGATCTCTCTCACACGTACCGACACAGACTATCCCCCAATTTAACTGATCCCCAAAGGTTTTTGATTAAATAGCGGAATAGAAAATATGATCCCAAAAAAGTGTATGTATATCACACGTACACAACCACACTGGGCCCCAATTACTATTGTTTGTACCCCTAAAAGGCTAGATGAGGAGTAGGGGGAGTATGGAACAGGCAGCACCCTCAAACCTTCAGAAGTATGAGATGAACCCCAACAACTTGGAAAGGTGGATCTCTCTCACACGTACCAACACAGACTATCCCCCAATTTAACTGATCCCCAAAGGTTTTTGATTAAATAGCGGAATAGAAAATATGATCCCAAAAAAGTGTATGTATATCACACGTACACAACCACACTAGGCCCCAATTACTATTGTTTGTACCCCTAAAAGGCTAGATGAGGAGTAGGGGGAGTATGGAACAGGCAGCACCCTCAAACCTTCAGAAGTATGAGATGAACCCCAACAACTTGGAAAGGTGGATCTCTCTCACACGTACCGACACAGACTATCCCGCAATTCAATTGATCCTCAAAGGTTTTTATTGAATAGCGGAATAGGAAATATGATCAAAAAAAGTGTATGTATCTCGCACGTACACAACCACACTAGGCCCCAATTACTATTGTTTGTACCCCTAAAAGGCTAGATGAGGAGTAGGGGGGGTATGGAACAGGCATCACCCTCAAACCTTCAGAAGTATGAGATGAACCCCAACAACTTGGAAAGGTGGATCTCTCTCACACGTACCGACACAGACTATCCCCCAATTTAACTGATCCCCAAAGGTTTTTGATTAAATAGCGGAATAGAAAATATGATCCCAAAAAAGTGTATGTATATCACACGTACACAACCACACTGGGCCCCAATTACTATTGTTTGTACCCCTAAAAGGCTAGATGAGGAGTAGGGGGAGTATGGAACAGGCAGCACCCTCAAACCTTCAGAAGTATGAGATGAACCCCAACAACTTGGAAAGGTGGATCTCTCTCACACGTACCAACACAGACTATCCCCCAATTTAACTGATCCCCAAAGGTTTTTGATTAAATAGCGGAATAGAAAATATGATCCAAAAAAAGTGTATGTATATCACACGTACACAACCACACTAGGCCCCAATTACTATTGTTTGTACCCCTAAAAGGCTAGATGAGGAGTAGGGGGAGTATGGAACAGGCAGCACCCTCAAACCTTCAGAAGTATGAGATGAACCCCAACAACTTGGAAAGGTGGATCTCTCTCACACGTACCGACACAGACTATCCCGCAATTCAATTGATCCTCAAAGGTTTTTATTGAATAGCGGAATAGGAAATATGATCAAAAAAAGTGTATGTATCTCGCACGTACACAACCACACTAGGCCCCAATTACTATTGTTTGTACCCCTAAAAGGCTAGATGAGGAGTAGGGGGAGTATGGAACAGGCAGCACCCTCAAACCTTCAGAAGTATGAGATGAACCCCAACAACTTGGAAAGGTGGATCTCTCTCACACGTACCAACACAGACTATCCCCCAATTTAACTGATCCCCAAAGGTTTTTGATTAAATAGCGGAATAGAAAATATGATCCCAAAAAAGTGTATGTATATCACACGTACACAACCACACTAGGCCCCAATTACTATTGTTTGTACCCCTAAAAGGCTAGGAGTAGGGGGAGTATGGAACAGGCAGCACCCTCAAACCTTCAGAAGTATGAGATGAACCCCAACAACTTGGAAAGGTGGATCTCTCTCACACGTACCGACACAGACTATCCCCCAATTTAACTGATCCCCAAAGGTTTTTGATTAAATAGCGGAATAGAAAATATGATCCCAAAAAAGTGTATGTATATCACACGTACACAACCACACTGGGCCCCAATTACTATTGTTTGTACCCCTAAAAGGCTAGATGAGGAGTAGGGGGAGTATGGAACAGGCAGCACCCTCAAACCTTCAGAAGTATGAGATGAACCCCAACAACTTGGAAACGTGGATCTCTCTCACACGTACCAACACAGACTATCCCCCAATTTAACTGATCCCCAAAGGTTTTTGATTAAATAGCGGAATAGAAAATATGATCCAAAAAAAGTGTATGTATATCACACGTACACAACCACACTAGGCCCCAATTACTATTGTTTGTACCCCTAAAAGGCTAGATGAGGAGTAGGGGGAGTATGGAACAGGCAGCACCCTCAAACCTTCAGAAGTATGAGATGAACCCCAACAACTTGGAAAGGTGGATCTCTCTCACACGTACCGACACAGACTATCCCGCAATTCAATTGATCCTCAAAGGTTTTTATTGAATAGCGGAATAGGAAATATGATCAAAAAAAGTGTATGTATCTCGCACGTACACAACCACACTAGGCCCCAATTACTATTGTTTGTACCCCTAAAAGGCTAGATGAGGAGTAGGGGGAGTATGGAACAGGCAGCACCCTCAAACCTTCAGAAGTATGAGATGAACCCCAACAACTTGGAAAGGTGGATCTCTCTCACACGTACCGACACAGACTATCCCCCAATTTAACTGATCCCCAAAGGTTTTTGATTAAATAGCGGAATAGAAAATATGATCCAAAAAAAGTGTATGTATATCACACGTACACAACCACACTAGGCCCCAATTACTATTGTTTGTACCCCTAAAAGGCTAGGAGTAGGGGGAGTATGGAACAGGCAGCACCCTAAAACCTTCAGAAGTATGAGATGAACCCCAACAACTTGGAAAGGTGGATCTCTCTCACACGTACCAACACAGACTATCCCCCAATTTAACTGATCCCCAAAGGTTTTTGATTAAATAGCGGAATAGAAAATATGATCCCAAAAAAGTGTATGTATATCACACGTACACAACCACACTAGGCCCCAATTACTATTGTTTGTACCCCTAAAAGGCTAGGAGTAGGGGGAGTATGGAACAGGCAGCACCCTCAAACCTTCAGAAGTATGAGATGAACCCCAACAACTTGGAAAGGTGGATCTCTCTCACACGTACCGACACAGACTATCCCGCAATTCAATTGATCCTCAAAGGTTTTTATTGAATAGCGGAATAGGAAATATGATCAAAAAAAGTGTATGTATCTCGCACGTACACAACCACACTAGGCCCCAATTACTATTGTTTGTACCCCTAAAAGGCTAGATGAGGAGTAGGGGGAGTATGGAACAGGCAGCACCCTCAAACCTTCAGAAGTATGAGATGAACCCCAACAACTTGGAAAGGTGGATCTCTCTCACACGTACCGACACAGACTATCCCCCAATTTAACTGATCCCCAAAGGTTTTTGATTAAATAGCGGAATAGAAAATATGATCCAAAAAAAGTGTATGTATATCACACGTACACAACCACACTAGGCCCCAATTACTATTGTTTGTACCCCTAAAAGGCTAGGAGTAGGGGGAGTATGGAACAGGCAGCACCCTCAAACCTTCAGAAGTATGAGATGAACCCCAACAACTTGGAAAGGTGGATCTCTCTCACACGTACCAACACAGACTATCCCCCAATTTAACTGATCCCCAAAGGTTTTTGATTAAATAGCGGAATAGAAAATATGATCCCAAAAAAGTGTATGTATATCACACGTACACAACCACACTAGGCCCCAATTACTATTGTTTGTACCCCTAAAAGGCTAGGAGTAGGGGGAGTATGGAACAGGCAGCACCCTCAAACCTTCAGAAGTATGAGATGAACCCCAACAACTTGGAAAGGTGGATCTCTCTCACACGTACCGACACAGACTATCCCGCAATTCAATTGATCCTCAAAGGTTTTTATTGAATAGCGGAATAGGAAATATGATCAAAAAAAGTGTATGTATCTCGCACGTACACAACCACACTAGGCCCCAATTACTATTGTTTGTACCCCTAAAAGGCTAGATGAGGAGTAGGGGGAGTATGGAACAGGCAGCACCCTCAAACCTTCAGAAGTATGAGATGAACCCCAACAACTTGGAAAGGTGGATCTCTCTCACACGTACCGACACAGACTATCCCCCAATTTAACTGATCCCCAAAGGTTTTTGATTAAATAGCGGAATAGAAAATATGATCCAAAAAAAGTGTATGTATATCACACGTACACAACCACACTAGGCCCCAATTACTATTGTTTGTACCCCTAAAAGGCTAGGAGTAGGGGGAGTATGGAACAGGCAGCACCCTCAAACCTTCAGAAGTATGAGATGAACCCCAACAACTTGGAAAGGTGGATCTCTCTCACACGTACCAACACAGACTATCCCCCAATTTAACTGATCCCCAAAGGTTTTTGATTAAATAGCGGAATAGAAAATATGATCCCAAAAAAGTGTATGTATATCACACGTACACAACCACACTAGGCCCCAATTACTATTGTTTGTACCCCTAAAAGGCTAGGAGTAGGGGGAGTATGGAACAGGCAGCACCCTCAAACCTTCAGAAGTATGAGATGAACCCCAACAACTTGGAAAGGTGGATCTCTCTCACACGTACCAACACAGACTATCCCCCAATTTAACTGATCCCCAAAGGTTTTTGATTAAATAGCGGAATAGAAAATATGATCCCAAAAAAGTGTATGTATATCACACGTACACAACCACACTAGGCCCCAATTACTATTGTTAGTACCCCTAAAAGGCTAGGAGTAGGGGGAGTATGGAACAGGCAGCACCCTCAAACCTTCAGAAGTATGAGATGAACCCCAACAACTTGGAAAGGTGGATCTCTCTCACACGTACCAACACAGACTATCCCCCAATTTAACTGATCCCCAAAGGTTTTTGATTAAATAGCAGAATAGAAAATATGATCCCAAAAAAGTGTATGTATATCACACGTACACAACCACACTAGGCCCCAATTACTATTGTTTGTACCCCTAAAAGGCTAGATGAGGAGTAGGGGGAGTATGGAACAGGCAGCACCCTCAAACCTTCAGAAGTATGAGATTGTGTTCACTGTACCCCACAAAGATTGAGTTCACTGCACCCCACAATGATTGTGTTCACTGCACCCCACAAAGATTGTGTTCACTGCACCTCACAAAGATTGTGTTCACTGTACCCCCCAAAGATTGTGTTCACTGCACCCCACAAAGATTCTGTTCACTGTACCCCACAAAGATTGTGTTCACTGCACCCCAAAAAGATTGTGTTCACTGCACCCCAAAAAGGATGTTGTTCACTGCACCCCAAAAAGGATGTTGTTCACTCCACCCCAAAAAGATTGTGTTCACTGCACCCCACAAAGATTGTGTTCACTGCACCCCAAAAAGATTGTGTTCACTGCACCCCAAAAATGATTTTGTTCACTGCACCCCAAAAAGGATTTTGTTCACTGCACCCCAAAAAGGATGTTGTTCACTCCACCCCAAAAAGATTGTGTTCACTGCACCCCAAAAAGATTGTGTTCACTGCACCCCACAAAGGATTTTGTTCACTGCACCCCAAAAAGATTGTGTTCACTGCACCCCAAAAAGGATGTTGTTCACTGCACCCCAAAAAGGATTTTGTTCACTGCACCCCAAAAAGATTGTGTTCACTGCACCCCACAAAGGATTTTGTTCACTGCACCCCACAAAGATTGTGTTCACTGCACACCAAAAAGGATTGTGTTCACTGCACCCCAAAAAGGATTGTGTTCACTGCACCCCAAAAAGATTGTGTTCACTGCAGCCCAAAAAGATTGTGTTCACTGCAGCCCAAAAAGATTGTGTTCACTGCAGCTCACACACAGAAAAATGGATGTGGATCACTGACACCTGCCTATCTCCAATCCCACACCACACAGCAATATCGATTGTAGTTTGTAGAACACAGTTTCCCTAAAATTCAGCAGACTCTGTCCCTAACAGGATTGAGAAGAGATCGTAGATCAGGATTGAGTGCAGACCCCACCCCCCACACAGCAATATCGATTGTAGTTTGTAGAAGACACTGACCCTATAATTCAGCAGACTCTATCCCTAAAATGCCTACAACTCGCCCTGCCTAAACACTCCGACCTGTCCCTCAATTCTATCCGGACACAAATGGTTTTTTCCTGCCTATCTTTCCCTAATCAGCAGCCAGCACGTTGATGTGTGCTCTGTCCCTGAATCTAAGCAGCATAATGACGCCGCTGCGGCTGCCTCGAACTTATAAAGACTTGGTCACATGCTTCAGACGGCCAATCACAGCTACTGAGACATTTGCAGGCATGGCTGGGATGGCTTAAGGCACACCAGTTAAACGATTGTTGATTGGCTGTTGAAAGCCCGCCATGAAAAGAGCGCCAAAGCATGCAAAACCCGGAAATAAAACGACCGAACACGGATTTTTACCCGAACATACAGTAAAGTGTCCGTGTCCGTGTTCGGGTACAAAAAATCCAATTATTCGGTACGAACACGAATAATACAGTCCGTGTTCGCTCAACACTACTCATCACCTACCTCTATCTATCTACTCATCACCTACCTCTATCTACTCATCACCTACCTCTATCTATCTACTCATCACCTACCTCTATCTATCTACTCATCACCTACCTCTATCTACTCATCACCTACCTCTATCTATCTACTCATCACCTACCTTTATCTACTCATCACCTACCTCTATCTACTCATCACCTACCTCTATCTACTCATCACCTACCTCTATCTACTCATCCCCTACCTCCCTCTACTCATCACCTACCTCTATCTATCTACTCATCACCTACCTCTATCTATCTACTCATCACCTACCTCTATCTATCTACTCATCACCTACCTCTATCTACTCATCACCTACCTCTATCTACTCATCACCTACCTCTATCTATCTACTCATCACCTACCTCTATCTACTCATCACCTACCTCTATCTACTCATCACCTACCTCTATCTACTCATCCCCTACCTCCCTCTACTCATCACCTACCTCTATCTATCTACTCATCACCTACCTCTATCTATCTACTCATCACCTACCTCTATCTACTCATCACCTACCTCTATCTACTCATCACCTACCTCTATCTACTCATCACCTACCTCTATCTATCTACTCATCACCTACCTCTATCTACTCATCACCTACCTCTATCTACTCATCACCTACCTCTATCTACTCATCACCTACCTCTATCTATCTACTCATCACCTACCTCTATCTACTCATCACCTACCTCTATCTACTCATCACCTACCTCTATCTACTCATCACCTACCTCTATCTATCTACTCATCACCTACCTCTATCTACTCATCACCTACCTCTATCTATCTACTCATCACCTACCTCTATCTACTCATCACCTACCTCTATCTACTCATCACCTACCTCTATCTACTCATCACCTACCTCTATCTATCTACTCATCACCTACCTCTATCTACTCATCACCTACCTCTATCTATCTACTCATCACCTACCTCTATCTACTCATCACCTACCTCTATCTACTCATCACCTACCTCTATCTACTCATCACCTACCTCTATCTACTCATCACCTACCTCTATCTACTTATCACCTACCTCCCTCTACTCATCACCTACCTCTATCTACTCATCACCTACCTCTATCTACTCATCACCTACCTCCCTCTACTCATCACCTACCTCTATCTATCTACTCATCACCTACCTCTATCTACTCATCACCTACCTCTATCTACTCATCACCTACCTCTATCTATCTACTCATCACCTACCTCTATCTACTCATCACCTACCTCTATCTACTCATCACCTACCTCTATCTACTCATCACCTACCTCTATCTATCTACTCATCACCTACCTCTATCTACTCATCACCTACCTCTATCTACTCATCACCTACCTCTATCTACTCATCACCTACCTCCCTCTACTCATCACCTACCTCTATCTACTCATCACCTACCTCCCTCTACTCATCACCTACCTCCCTCTACTCATCACCTACCTCTATCTATCTACTCATCACCTACCTCTATCTATCTACTCATCACCTACCTCTATCTATCTACTCATCACCTACCTCTATCTACTCATCACCTACCTCTATCTACTCATCACCTACCTCCCTCTACTCATCACCTACCTCTATCTACTCATCACCTACCTCTACCTACTCATCACCTACCTCTATCTACCTACTCATCACCTACCTCCATCTACTCATCACCTACCTCCCTCTACTCATCACCTACCTCTATCTACTCATCACCTACCTCTATCTACTCATCACCTACCTCCATCTACTCATCACCTACCTCCATCTACTCATCACCTACCTCTATATACTCATCACCTACCTCTATCTATCTACTCATCACCTACCTCCCTCTACTCATCACCTACCTCTATCTACTCATCACCTACCTCCATCTACTCATCACCTACCTCTATCTACTCATCACCTACCTCCCTCTACTCATCACCTACCTCTATCTACTCATCACCTACCTCTATCTACTCATCACCTACCTCTATCTACTACTCACCTACCTCTATCTACTCATCACCTACCTCTATCTACTACTCACCTACCTCTATCTACTCATCACCTACCTCTATCTACTCATCACCTACCTCCATCTACTCATCACCTACCTCTATATACTCATCACCTACCTCTATCTATCTACTCATCACCTACCTCCCTCTACTCATCACCTACCTCTATCTACTCATCACCTACCTCTATCTACTCATCACCTACCTCTATCTATCTACTACTCACCTACCTCTATCTACTCATCACCTACCTCTATCTACTCATCACCTACCTCTATCTACTCATCACCCACCTCCCTCTACTCATCACCTACCTCTATCTACTCATCACCTACCTCTATCTACTCATCACCTACCTCTATCTACTACTCACCTACCTCTATCTACTCATCACCTACCTCTATCTACTCATCACCTACCTCCATCTACTCATCACCTACCTCTATATACTCATCACCTACCTCTATCTATCTACTCATCACCTACCTCCCTCTACTCATCACCTACCTCTATCTACTCATCACCTACCTCTATCTACTCATCACCTACCTCTATCTACTACTCACCTACCTCTATCTACTCATCACCTACCTCTATCTACTCATCACCTACCTCTATCTACTACTCACCTACCTCTGTCTACTCATCACCTACCTCTATCTACTCATCACCTACCTCTATCTACTACTCACCTACCTCTATCTACTCATCACCTACCTCTATCTACTCATCACCTACCTCCATCTACTCATCACCTACCTCTATATACTCATCACCTACCTCTATCTATCTACTCATCACCTACCTCCCTCTACTCATCACCTACCTCTATCTACTCATCACCTACCTCTATCTACTCATCACCTACCTCTATCTACTACTCACCTACCTCTATCTACTCATCACCTACCTCTATCTACTCATCACCTACCTCTATCTATCTACTACTCACCTACCTCTATCTACTACTCACCTACCTCTATCTACTCATCACCTACCTCTATCTACACATCACCTACCTCTATCTACTCATCACCTACCTCTATCTACTCATCACCCACCTCCCTCTACTCATCACCTACCTCTATCTACTCATCACCTACCTCTATCTACTCATCACCTACCTCTATCTACTCATCACCTACCTCTATCTACTACTCACCTACCTCTATCTACTCATCACCTACCTCTATCTACTCATCACCTACCTCTATCTACTCATCACCCACCTCCCTCTACTCATCACCTACCTCTATCTACTCATCACCTACCTCTATCTACTCATCACCTACCTCCCTCTACTCATCACCTACCTCTATCTACTCATCACCTACCTCTATCTACTCATCACCTACCTCTATCTACTCATCACCTACCTCCCTCTACTCATCACCTACCTCTATCTATCTACTCATCACCTACCTCTATCTACTCATCACCTACCTCTATCTATCTACTCATCACCTACCTCTATCTATCTACTCATCACCTACCTCTATATACTCATCACCTACCTCTATCTATCTACTCATCACCTACCTCTATCTACTCATCACCTACCTCTATCTACTCATCACCTACCTCTATCTACTCATCACCTACCTCTATCTATCTACTCATCACCTACCTCTATCTACTCATCACCTACCTCTATCTACTCATCACCTACCTCTATCTACTCATCACCTACCTCCCTCTACTCATCACCTACCTCTATCTACTCATCACCTACCTCTATCTACTCATCACCTACCTCTATCTACTCATCACCTACCTCCCTCTACTCATCACCTACCTCTATCTATCTACTCATCACCTACCTCTATCTACTCATCACCTACCTCTATCTACTCATCACCTACCTCTATCTATCTACTCATCACCTACCTCTATCTACTCATCACCTACCTCTATCTACTCATCACCTACCTCCCTCTACTCATCACCTACCTCTATCTACTCATCACCTACCTCTCTCTACTCATCACCTACCTCTCTCTACTCATCACCTACCTCTATCTACTCATCACCTACCTCTATCTACTCACCACCTACCTCCCTCTACTCATCACCTACCTCTATCTACTCATCACCTACCTCTATCTACTCATCACCTACCTCCCTCTACTACTCACCACCACCTACCTCTATCTACTCACCACCTACCTCCCTTTACTCATCACCTACCTCCCTCTACTCATCACCTACCTCTATCTACTCATCACCTACCTCTATCTACTCATCACCTACCTCTATCTACTCATCACCTACCTCTATCTATATACTCATCACCTACCTCTATCTACTTATCACCTACCTCCCTCTACTCATCACCTACCTCTATCTACTCATCACCTACCTCTATCTACTCATCACCTACCTCCCTCTACTCATCACCTACCTCTATCTATCTACTCATCACCTACCTCCCTCTACTTATCACCTACCTCCCTCTACTCATCACCTACCTCTATATACTCATCACCTACCTCCCTCTACTCATCACCTACCTCTATCTATCTACTCATCACCTACCTCTATCTATCTACTCATCACCTACCTCTATCTACTCATCACCTACCTCTATCTACTCATCACCTACCTCTATCTACTCATCACCTACCTCCCTCTACTCATCACCTACCTCTATCTACTCATCACCTACCTCTCTCTACTCATCACCTACCTCTCTCTACTCATCACCTACCTCTCTCTACTCATCACCTACCTCTATCTACTCACCACCTACCTCCCTCTACTCATCACCTACCTCTATCTACTCATCACCTACCTCTATCTACTCATCACCTACCTCCCTCTACTACTCACCACCACCTACCTCTATCTACTCACCACCTACCTCCCTTTACTCATCACCTACCTCCCTCTACTCATCACCTACCTCTATCTACTCATCACCTACCTCTATCTATATACTCATCACCTACCTCTATCTACTTATCACCTACCTCCCTCTACTCATCACCTACCTCTATCTACTCATCACCTACCTCTATCTACTCATCACCTACCTCCCTCTACTCATCACCTACCTCTATCTATCTACTCATCACCTACCTCCCTCTACTTATCACCTACCTCCCTCTACTCATCACCTACCTCTATATACTCATCACCTACCTCCCTCTACTCATCACCTACCTCTCTCTACTCATCACCTACCTCTCTCTACTCATCACCTACCTCTATCTACTCACCACCTACCTCCCTCTACTCATCACCTACCTCTATCTACTCATCACCTACCTCTATCTACTCATCACCTACCTCCCTCTACTACTCACCACCACCTACCTCTATCTACTCACCACCTACCTCCCTTTACTCATCACCTACCTCCCTCTACTCATCACCTACCTTTATCTACTCATCACCTACCTCTCTCTACTACTCACCACCACCTACCTCCCTCTACTCATCACCTACCTCCCTCTACTACTAGTACTCACCACCACCTACCTCTCTCTACTCATCACCTACCTCTCTCAAATTACCACCTACCTCTACTCACCACCTACCTCTCTCTACTCATCACCACCTACCTCCCTCCACTAATCCCCACCTACCTCCCTCTACTAGTCAGCACCACCTACCTCTCTCTACTAGTCAGCACCACCTACCTCTACTCACCTCCTACCTCCATCTACTCACTACCTACCTCTCTCTACTAGTCAGCACCAACTACCTCCCTCTACTAGTCAGCACCCACCTCCCTCTACTCACCACCTACCCCTCTCTACTAGTCAGCAGCACATCCATCTACTAGTCAGCACCCACCTACCTCACTCTACTAGTCAGCACCCACATCCCTCTACTAGTCAGCACCCACCTACCTCACTCTACTAGTCAGCACCCACCTCCCTCTACTCACCACCTACCCCTCTCTACTAGTCAGCAGCACCTTTCTCTACTAGTCAGCACCCACCTACCTCACTCTACTAGTCAGCTCCCACATCCCTCTACTAGTCGGCACCCACCTACCTCACTCTACTAGTCAGCACCAACCTACCTCCCTCTACTAGTCAGCACCCACCTACCTCACTCTACTAGTCAGCACCCACATCCCTCTACTAGTCAGCACCTACCTACCTCACTCTACTAGTCAGCACCAACCTACCCCCCTCTATTAGTCACCACCCACCTTCCTCACTCTACTAGTCAGCACCCACCTCCCTCTACTCACCACCTTCCCCTCTCTACTAGTCAGCAGCACCTCCCTCTACTAGTCAGCACCCACCTACCTCACTCTACTAGTCAGCACCCACATCCCTCTACTAGTCAGCACCAACCTACCTCCCTCTACTAGTCAGCACCCACCTACCTCACTCTACTAGTCAGCATCCACCTACCTCCCTCTAATAGTCGGCAACCACCTACCTCAATCTACTACTCAGCACCCACCTACCTCCCTCTACTAGTCAGCACCCACCTACCTCCCTCTACTAGTCAGCATCCACCTACCTCACTCTACTAGTCAGCACCCACCTACCTCACTCTACTAGTCAGCACCCACCTACCTTACTCTACTAGTCAGCACCCACCTACCTCACTCTACTAGTCAGCACCCACCTTCCTCCCTCTGCTAATCAGCAACCACCTTTCTCTACTAGTCAGCACCCACCTACCTCACTCTACTAGTCAGCACCACCTACCTACCTCTTCTCACAGCCTACCCCTCTCTACTAGTCAGCAGCAGCACCTACCTCCCTCTACTCACCACCTACCTCTACTCAGCACCCACCTCCCTCTTCTAGTCAGCAGCACCGCCTACCTACCTCTACTAGCCAGCAGAACCTACCTCCCTCTACTAGTCAGCAGCACCTACCTCTACTCAGCACCCACCTCCCTCTTCTAGTCAGCAGCACCGCCTACCTACCTCTATTAGCCAGCAGAACCTACCTCCCTCTACTAGTCAGCAGCACCTACCTCTACTCAGCACCCACCTCCCTCTTCTAGTCAGCAGCACCGCCTACCTACCTCTACTAGCCAGCAGAACCTACCTCCCTCTACTAGTCAGCAGCACCTACCTCTACTCAGCACCCGCCTCCCTTTACTAGTCAGCACCACCTACCTCTATTCAACACCCACCTCCCTCTACTACTCAGCACCACCTACCTCTAGTCAGCACCCACCTCCCTCTGCTAGTCAGCACCATTTACCTCTTATCAGTACCCACCTCCCTCTACTAGTCAGCAGCACCTACCTCCCTCTACTCACAACCTACCTCCCTCTACTCAGCACCCACCTCCCTCTACTAGTCAGCAGCACCTACCTTCCTTTACTCACCAACTACCTTCCTCTACTAGTCAGCAGCATCTACCTCTCTCTACTCACAACCTACCTCCCTCTACTCAGCACCCACCTCCCTCTACTAGTCAGCAGCACCTACCTCCCTCTACTCACAACCTACCTCCCTTTACTCAGCACCCACCTCCCTCTACTAGTCACCAGCACCTACCTTCCTTTACTCACCAACTACCTTCCTCTACTAGTCAGCAGCATCTACCTCTCTCTACTCAGCACCTATCACAGGTCACTATTGGCTATGCGAACAGTCATAGATTTCTTCAGCCTGTCAATGCTTGGGCTGAGCTCAGGCGTGTTCAGATCTTAATCCAACCCCACCTAAGTGAGCCCACCGGGAGGCTGTCATTGTACTGGCCAATCATAAGCAGCCAATGCACTCCCCACCCCACAGCCACATATCTAATAACCCCTTGTATACATGCAGCTGCAGGACAGGAAAGCTCCGCTTGTTGGCAGGTGCAGATAGCTAGTCTGCCACTAGGAGTCTCTTCTCCAGAATAGTATCTGGTGTAGCAGGTACTAGGTCCCTTTTAGTTAGAACCCTCCTGTGGTGATGTATTGGGTCAGTGCCCACATATAAGCCAGGTTGAAGGAGCACTAGTGCAGTTGGTGTATGGGAGCCAGAGACTCCACCATTGGGCAGATGTAGTCAGGAGGACAGAGAGAGGAAGACCTGCACCCAGGAGAACCAGTTGTAGACTTTCTTACTGGTGGAGGAGGAGGCTAGACCAAGGGGTAGGAAAAGGTCTTTTAGGTCAGGCCAAGTGCTCCGTTAAGTGAGGCTACCCCCCTGGAACAGCGGTCGCCAACCAGTGGTCAGTGGACCACTGATAGTCTTTTTGGTGGTCCCCAGGGGTTCTGCCACAAATAAACATTATACTATACCACCCAAATATATTATACCACCCAATGTTGTTTCCATCGTTCTCAATGCATGCTGACAGTCAATAATGTCAGTGCACATTGATATCCAATGCCTCCTCTGTAGTTCAAGCTCCTGTGAACACAGAGGGAGGCACCGGGAGTAGTGCAGAGAGCAGGAGGTGAAGACGGAGGGGACTTCCGATGGCAAGGCTGATCACAGACTGTGGGAGAGAGTACATGGCTGGATTAGGAGGTGAAATCCAATGACGATTCCAATATGGGAAAGGCAGGAGTGTGATGCAGAGTGCAGGGGGGAGAGGGCAAAAAGCCGGAGCAGTGTGTGTATAAGGCTGCAGTGTGATCCAGGAGGATGGGGCAGAGAGATGGAGCATTGTGTGTATAAGGCATGTAAAATTTATTTTAGTAGTCCGTGGGTTCATAAATTGTGAGTTTACTGGTCTGTGAGGTCCGAAAGGTTGGCGATCACTGGACTTGGGAGAAGTGTACCCAAGCCAGATGTGACTATAGTGACCCTGTCTCAGGAACGCTAGTTATTAGGAGCATTGATCTTGATACAGACAAATCAAGACCCTCTGAGTGAGTACTGATGACCTCAGGATGAAAGAAACTGGGAAGGGAAGATGGTTTGCTAAAATGGACAGTGTGCTGCTTTCACATGTGACTGCTGCAGATTGTCCACTATATGTGATTAACCATACCTCCCAGCCGTCCCTGATTCGCCAGGACCGTCCCAGAATTTCATCCATGTCCCGGAGTCCTGGCCAATCAGGGCTGAGTCCCGATAAGCCCACGGCTTATGCAAGGTGTCATGGTCTCCACACGGAGCACTTTGTATGGCAGCCGGCATCTCTCCCCAGCGGTTTCCTCTGACACACACAGTGAAGACTGCAGAGCGGAGTGCACTGAACCCGCCCCCTCCTCCTGCTGCTGCTGTGATCTTTTCCTATACACAGAGGAGGGGGAGGCAGGGAGCAGGCACACCACTCTGCCTGAGCTGTGCTGATCTGAGGTCTGTAATGAATTACATTATATTACCAAAAGTATTGGGACCTCTGCCTTTACACACATGAAATTTAATTAACCACTTCAGCCCCTGAAGGCTTTCTCCCCTGCATGACAGGCCATTTTTTTGCGATACAGCACAGTGTTACTGACAATTGCGCAGTCGTGCGACTCTGTACCCAAATAAAATGTATGTCCTTTTTTCCCCCACAAATAGAGCTTTCTTTTGGTGGTATTTAATCGCTTCTGCAGATTTTTATTTTTGCGCTTGCATTGGACATTCCCAACCCCTGTGTTCTGCTTTACACACTCCTGCACTTTATACACAACACTGTACATTATATATTTCTCACAAAAATGTGTTCATTGTCTCAATAGTTGCTGGTTGGTTTGCAGTCCCTGATTATTTTAACCGCTTGCTGACTGCTCACAGTATATTTACTACGGCAGTCAGCCCCTCACAGGCAGAGTGACGTAGGTCTACGTCGCTCGCCTGTGAGGCTCTGGGGAGCGAGCGCGCGCCCGCGGAGGTGCGCTCCCGCTCCCGCGCGGTCACGGACCCCCCCACGCGTGTGACCAGCGGACCCGATGTCCGCCGGTCACTCGGCGATCGGCGGGGGAGAGGGAGAATGTCAGGCAGCTTGTGTAAACAAGCCACCTGTCATTCTCCTCGGTGTAAAGACACTGATCACACGGATCTACTATGTAGATCCGTTGATCAGTGTCCTTACAGCTCAAGCCACAGCCAATCACAGTAGAAAGCACGTCCCTAGGGACACACACAGCCTCTCCCTCCCAAATAAAGTTAACCCCTTCACTACCAGTGTATTTTTACAGTAACAGTGCATATATATAGCACTGATTACTGTAGAAATGTCACTGGTAACCCCAAAAGTGTCAAAAATGTCAGTCAAGGGTCCGATCTGTCCGCCCCAATGTCGCAGTACCGCAAAAAAAATCGCAGATCGCCGCCATTACACGTTAAAAAAAAAAACAACAAAAATGACAAAAATCTTTCCCTTTGTTAGTAAACGCGATAACTTTTGCGCAAACCAATCAAAATACGCTTTTTGCGATTTTTTTTACCAAACATAGGTAGCATAAAACAAATTGGCTGAAAATTTAAAAAAATTTTGATTTTTACATTTTTTTTTTTGGGGAATTTCATATAAAAAAATGTGAAAAATATTGTTATTTTTGCAAAATGTACGCTCTTTTTTTGTTTATAGCGCAAAAAGTAAAAATTGCACGGGTGATCAAATACCACCAAAAGAAAGCTCTGTTTGTGGGAAAAAAAGGACGTCAAATTCGTTTAGGTACAGCGTCGCACGACCGCGCAATTGTCCGTTAAAGTCACGCAGTGCCGAATCACAAAATACCCCCTGGTCGTTTAGCAGGAAAATCCTCCGGGGCTTAAGTGGTTAATGAAGTTCTTCTTTAATCACTTGTGGACCGGAAGAATTTGCTCCCTAATGACCAGGCCATTTTTTGCGATGCGGCACTGCGTTACTTTAACGGACAATTGCGCGGTCGTGTCACGCTGTACCTAAATAAAATTGATGTCCTTTTTTTCCCACAAATAGAGCTTTCTTTTAGTGGTATTTGATCACCTCTGCGATTTTTATTTTTTGCGCTATAAATAACAAAAGAGCGATAATTCTGAAATAAAACAAAAAACAATATTTTTCACATTCTGCTATATAACATCCCCCCACCCCCCAAAAAAAAAAATTAAAAATCAAAACTTTGTAACATTTTAGGCCAATTTGTTTTCTACTACATATTTTTGGTAAAAAAAAAAAAACAATAAGCGTATTTTAATTAGTTTGTGCAAAAGTTATCGCGTCTACAAACTACGGGAAAGATTTAGGTCATTTTTTTTTAATTTACTAGTAGAGGCGGCGATCTGCGATTTTTAGTGGGAATTGCAACATTTAAAACTGCGGCGGGAGGTCATTAACAGGTTAAGTTAGTCTCAGAAAAAGCAATCAAAGCAAATTTTATAGGGAAAAGGAACCTGGGCTTTGTTTAACCACATCCCTTAAGCCCCTCCTACTGCTAAGAGCTTGACCACACCCACATTTTACTGCAGCGCTCTATGCACGCCGCAGGTCTTATCCCTCATCCAGCGTCCCTCATTCTGAAGTTTAAAAGTTGGCTGATATGTATTAATGATATACTGTCAAGTGACCCCCAGGGTGTATGTCTATGTGATGGAATTGTCCCTGATTTGGAACAAAGTTCCTCTGTCCCTCTTTCCTCCTCATTTGTCCTTGATTTTGGTCTGGTCTACATAGTTGTCGGATTAGGGAAGACAGCAGCAGGCAGTCACATGAATGCCAAGCGGGCGCTCTGAAATAAGGTATACAGCGGCTTTTTTTTATAACTAACACCCATTGGGACGCATAATGTAATCTAATACTGCGGATTATAGCAAGAAAAAAAGTGGCTTTGCAACCACTTTAAAACTTCAAGCAGGCAGGTTGTTGTGTGCCCTTGGTGCCATTACACAGCCATTCACAAGCCCCCTTTAAAGTTCAGGTGACAGATATCTGGTGGGCTTGCTCAGATGGGTTCATTTTAGGATTTGAACACACTCAAGCCTATGATTGCATTGTATGGACTGAGTGGCTACAGCATTGTGCACAAACCGGTCATTCCTGACACAGGAGTCCGCAGATTCTTGCAGCTGGGATTTGCAGGGTGGCATGTGTGAATAGCCCGTATCTAAAACCAAGAGCACACTTTAACCACTGAAAGCAGAGTTCCACCCTGGGAAAGTTTTTTTTAATAAAAATACCCCCGGGACAGTCAGGGCTAGTGCATTCCACAATGGATAGCCTCTGATCTGTCCCGGGTTGCACTTACCTGCAAGAAGAAATACTTACCTTCAAAATGTATTGTTCAGCGCTGCCATCTCAGGTGTGGGCAGCTTGAAGCCAGCGCGATCCTCTTCTGCGTTCTCTTCCGTCTTCTTCGGTCCCACGATGCACTGCGCCGGCCCCGCCGTCACTTCCGGTGCCTCAGCGTCATCCCTGCACAGCTTCTGGGCATGCCTAGAAGCTGTTTAGCAAGGTATAACAGCGCCTGCACCGGAACTGACATCGGGGCCGGTGCAGGCGCATTGATTGCTGGGAGCGATGACGTTCAGCTCCCAGGAATCATTGCAAAGCCAGGAAGTGACGAATCGCCGTGGCCGCCGAGGGGAGGAAGAGGAAGTAAGGTGAGTATATTTTCTTCTAAACCAGGTAAGTAAAAAAAAATAAAAATTGCGATTATCCATTTGTTTTTCAGGTGACCCCGGGCATGAAGATGGAGGTAAGTTTAATTTTAGGGCGGAACTCCGCTTTAAGCCCCGGAAGATTTTACCCCCTTCCTGACCAGGGCCTATTTTGCGATTCGGCACTGTGTGACTTTAACGGACATTGTGCGACGATGTACCTAAACAAATTTGGCATCCTTTTTTTCCCATAAACAGAGCTTTCTTTTGGTGGTATTTGATCACCTGTGCGATTTTTTGATCATGCGCTACAAACAAAAAAATAGCGTCAATTTTTTTATATGAAATTCCCCCCAAAAAAATTGTAAAAATCAAAATTTTTTAACATTTTCGGCCAATTTGTTTTATGCTACATATGTTTGGTAAAAAAAATCACAAAAAGCGTATTTTGATTGGTTTGCGCAAAATTTATCGCGTTTACTAATTTTTGTCATTTTTGTTGGGTTTTTTTTAACACGTAATGGCGGCGATCTGCGATTTTTTTGCGGTACTGCGACATTGCGGTGGACAGATTGCACCCTTGACTGACATTTTTGACACTTTTGGGGTTACCAGTGACATTACTACAGTAATCAGTGCTATAAATATGCACTGTTACTGTAAAATTACACTGGCAGTGAAGGGGTTAACTTTTTTTGAGAGGGAGGGGTTATGTGTGTCCCTAGGGGTGTGATTCTAACTGTGATTGGCTGTGGCTTGAGGTGTAGGAACAGTGATCAACGGTCCTACATAGTAGAACCATATGATCACTATTCCTACACAGGGGAGAATGACAGGCGGCTTGTTTACATTAGCCGCCTGCCTTTCTCCCTCTCCACCCAACGATCGCGAGTGACCAGCGGACGATCGGGTCCGCCGGTCACACGCACGGGGGGTCCGTGACCGTGCGGGAGCGCGCCTCCGGCGGCGCTTGCTTGCTCCCGAGACCCTCACAGGCTACCGACGTAATACTACGTTGCTTTGCCTGTGAGGGGCTGACCGCCGCAGTAAATAGTCGTGCGGTGGTCGGCAAGCGGTTAATAGTATTGCAGCTTAGCTGTCCTTAGGTGTGGTGGCTGCATTTGTTTTCTTTCTTCACACTTTGTTTTACTTTATTATAACCACTTGCCCTCCAGAAGATTTTACTACCTTCATGACCAGGCCATTTTATGCTATTTGGCACTACATTATTTTAACTGACAATTGCGCAGTCATGCAATGCTGTACCCAAACAACATTTATATATTTATTTTGATGGTATTTGATCACCACTGCATTTTTTATTTTTGATAATATAAACGAAGAAAGACCAACAATTTATAAAAAAAAAAAAAAATATATATATATATATATATATATATATATATACTGTATAGCAGGTTTTCCAGGCATTGGGCCTAATATGGGTCTGCCATTGTTACCGGTGACACCTTCAGCCCATTTAAGCTGAATACCCAAGTGTAAGATTGGAAACAATGACCATTCTGGCATCTTTGGTTTGTTTTGTTCATTTGAAAATGGGGATGTAAGAAGGGAATGAGTGGGATACTCCTCTGGCTCAACTAGGTACAACTGGGACACTTTGCAGAAAAAATGCCTGTTAGCGCTGTCTTGACGCCAGCTGGATGCCGACTAATGCTTACTGAAGCTTGAAAATGCTTTATTACTGAACTGTGCTACAACTTGACTTGTAACCCTCTGGTTAGCTCAAAAGATCCTAGACTGTAGTGAGACTTGACTCCTGACACTCTGTTTAGCTCAAAAGTCCTGTGAACAGCTCCCTCCAGCCCTTCACTGACTGAGGTAGCTCCTTGTAACTGCTGGTGCTGCTGCAACTCTCAACACTGTACACTGCATACTGCACGCAGTACACTTTAACTCTTCAGGGCCCAACCACTGGTGCCCCCTTTACACTTTTAGGGTCCTCTCACTAGGCACCCCCTCTGCACTTCAGGGTCCTCTCACTAGGCACCCCCTCTGACACTTCAGGGTCCTCTCACTAGGCACCCCCTCTGACACTTCAGGGTCCTCTCACTAGGCACCCTCTCTGACACTTCAGGGTCCTCTCACTAGGCACCCCCTTTACCGCTAGCTAGCTCCTGGATCCCTTGGACCTTCACCGGAGCGGTCCCCTCTCAGCAAGGAAGATCCCCAGGGGCAGTTACAGCACTCATGAACTTGGCATGCTTTCCTGAAACGTGGCCCCCTCCACTCCGCTGGTCCTCGGCACACCGGATCCTCTCTGCAGCTCAGCTCAGCTCTCTCCGTACCCTCAGGCAAGCCGCCTGAGACACCCGATCCTTCTGACAGGAGGAGAGACAGCCGTACTCTCCCTCCTGGGACTCTGCTTCCCGCTGTGTCATGTGCTCCCCCCAAACTTATACCCACTCCCAGAATGCTGTGCGGCAGAATCTGCCTTCCTGGGGTAGATACAAACCTGAATGTGCCCCTGATTGGGTTTCTTCCACTGCCCAATGAGAACCCTCTCATGGAGCTAGTGGGGAAACTCCCCTCTCAATGGCAACACCTCGGAGACATGACAGCCCAGCTGAAAATCAGGGCCCTGCTGTTAGGCGGCCAAGGCCCATTATACTTTTACCTAGCACCTACCTTGTAGGGTGCTACATATATAAATATATATATATATATATATTTTTTTTTTTTTTACTTTCTGTTATAAAACAGATCCCATAAAAAAATCTAAATTCTAAATAAGTTTTGGTCAAAATTTTATCTGCTCTCTGCTACATGTCTTTGCTAAAAAAAAAAAATCCAATAAGTGTATATAGATTTATTTGTGTGAAAGTTATAGCATCTACAAGCTTTGGTATATACTGGAATTTATTTTTTTTTTTATACTAGTAATGGCGGCAATCTGCGACTTTTAACAGGATAGTGTGGCAGAGCCATTTGACACTAACTGACGCTGGGGGAACTGACTAACTGCCACTGACATCACCATTGACACTAATACAGTGATCAGTGCTAATAATAAGCACTGTCACTGTACTATTGTCACTGGGTAGGAAGGGGTTAACATCTAGGGTGATCATGTGCCTAACAAGTGTTTATGTGTGTACTGAGAGCTGCTTTTACTGGGGATCTAGTTGTTCCCTGCTCAGAACTGAGAGCAGCTTTCATCCCAGTCCCAAAATTTGCCTCCTGGCTACTCTCAGGGGCACAGTGTGCTGACACACAGAAGACCAAAGGAGTCTCTGCAAAGGAAAGCTTTCTGGATAATAAATGGGGTGCAGGTCTCCCAGGAAACCGGGGGCACATCACTTAAACTGTCAACATTAAACTTTAACAACCAGTAATTACCACGTGGTAGAAGAAAAAACAATTAGGGGGGCCTCTCAGCTTGGTATCAGCCAGTCAAGTCTTGGAGAAGACTCAATGATCCAATAGCTCAAGGTAGAAAATGAATGAAAAAGTTCCACGGTGCCGCAAGGAGTCTAAGGAAAGGCAAGCCTGGGAAACACAGGATATGTGCTCCCACACATTGCAGCATGTAGGCAACTGAAGAATAGGAATCTGGAGGAGCCATAAGGCACTGGAGAGTTTCAAAGACAGGCCAACAGTAGAACCATGGACACAAGCATAGTTACATGCTTTGGGCTTCAAGCCAGGAGATTGCGTCTTCTAAGGAAGTGATGAAATAAACTCAGTCCCCATCCTGTACCATCAGCTTCCCTGAAAAAAGCACACTGTATGTGAAGCCTTTAATGCAAAGTTTGGCTCTGACGTGGTCGTAACACTTTCCTAGGTGCTGCGATTTCAAGGAGTAGTCAGAAAAAATTAGGAGTTTAGTATACCATCTCTCTCCTTGATCACGGGCAGAGGCGTAACTAGAACCTTCAAGGCCCCGGTGCAAGAAACCATGAAGGGCCCCCCGGACCCCTGGCTGGGACCCTTCCCTTCAAGCCTGGGGCTCTTCCCACTGATCCCGGGGCCCTTTACTCTCATTGCGGCCCTTTATTACGGTCCCACAGCAGGACTCTTTCACAAGTTCTGCAGTGGGCCCCCTTCCTGCCATCTTGGGGCCTCCCCACGGTGGTGGAATGCCAGGGCTCGGTTGCAAGTGTGACCTTTGTGATCCTGGAAGTTCACCCACTGGTGTCAGTAGTTTTTATTTTTTGGTATTTTAATTGTATTATTTTTTTATCATTTTATTTTATTTTTTTACAATGTCACTGACTACAACTCTGTCCATTCAGAAAAGGAAGGAGCTGGTAAATTACATATTTACCGACCCCCTTCCTGGTTCTCTATTGTGTCAGATCCCCTGCAGCAGGCAGTAGGAGAGGGGAGGGAGCACAGTGGGGGGGGGGGGGCAGGGGAGCACACAGGGGGCTCAGAGACAGCAGAACACAAGTGAACTGGATAGGAGGAGTGGCGGGGGCAGCATACAGAGGAACCAACCTCCTCCATTTTCCTCCTGCAGCTACAGGAGGAAAAAGGAGGACATTGATTTCTCTACACGCTGCCCCTGCCGCCCCTCCTATCCAGGTGTACAGGGGAGCTGCACAGGCCCCCTGGAGCATGGGGCCTGGTTGCAATCGCAACCCCTGCAGCCCCTGTAGTTACGCCCCTGATCACGGGCTTTATGCAGGACCAAGTTGTGATCTCTTAAATTTAGAAGTTTAAAGTTTGCCCAAGGCTAAATGGATTTCAGTAAGTTTTCCGTGAAGGTGGTAGGATCTGATCCCTCAGAATAGCCAATGTATACACGTTATTCTGGTGATTGCAGTTTTCTGCATTCTCTGCCCGAGCCTCCACGTGTTTGACTTTAATTTTCAAGGTATGCAGATCTGCTGCAAGGTCCCTCTCCACATCTTCTACAGAGGAGATCCTATGTAATGCACTCCCTAAATTTGTCCAGATCCTTACTGATTAAACCAAGCTCAGGATAGACATGGTCAGTCTTAGATGTGAGGGCTGATTGGCAGCCTGTGATATTCTGCAGGGGCAGAGTGGCAACTTTCAGCCCAGGGGGCAAGTACAAACCAGAGTCCCATGGTGCATCGACTTGGCCCCCCTCCCACTTTTCTTCTTTCCGTCCTCCTCCTGACCCCCATTCCAGGCTAAAGCCCTGCTCCAAGTACTCTCTACTCACCGGCTGAATCTGGGTTCCCAACCTGGTCAGCACGGGGCAGTTGGGGGGAGCTGGGACAACTCGGTTGGGGCTGGCCAGAGGAGGAGAGTCTCAAGTGGGGCATGGAACCGTCCTCTGCTCAGACACAGTTTACACCATCCATGCTGGGGAGGGAGGCCTGCGCTCTGTCCTTGTCTTCAACCCACACAAAAAGCAGAGACTTTTTACTTCCCTTCACCAGAGATCCTTTAGGCATGTCTATGGCAGACGCGGTGCAGCCTTTTTACAGGACATCAGAGCAGCCCAGGGGACAATTGCCCCCCTGCTCCTTGGCCCAGTCCTCCCCTGATAGCCGGCATGAGCGTGGTGAAGTTAGCAGAGTGCAGGGAGGCAGGCTCTGATGTCTTAGTTTGTGTGGCCTTGCTGTTGGTAGTGGCGGCAGGAGCTCCTGCTAGAGCCTCCAAACTCGTTGGATCGAGGGTGCAGCGCAACGAGCCAGCACTTCTGCCCCTCGTCATATCCCTGTGGGTCACAAAAGGAAGGAGGGCAGCCCAACACACTAAAAAAGGCACTCCCTGCACCGATCGGTGTGCTGATAAATGCATCAGAATTTTATGCCGTGGGTTCAAGCATCTGCTCTTCGGACCACCTTGGACACACCCCTGAAAGTGGAACTTAAGTCAGAAAAGTCCTGCTAGATCATTTAAGGTTGGCCCCTCTTGGAGGTATAGCTATGTAAAACATAAAAAAACTCTCTACTGTTTAAAATCCAGTATTACACTGTCTCACCCTCCTCTGCACATACTCAGTTGCTCTCTATTTTTAGGCACTGCCGAAGTTGTAGAGGCTGATCTGCTGACAGCCTTAAAGTAGAATTAAACCCTCCTATCCTTTACGGTCTAGCAAGCTGCATCTGTTTGATCTGCAACGGCTATGGTTTGACAGTTTGGTTGAGGACACAAGCAAATGTGACAGTTAGCAATCCCAGCATTCCAGGAATGTAACTGTTTTTTAAAACCGTTAAATCGGTGCTGCTTTAAGATTTACTGCTGTTCAGGGGCTCTGGGCTTCAGCAAAATGGCAGCCTCCAGAAGCAAGAAACAGGAGCAATGCTGGAGGCAATTTACAGCACACACTAATTGTAGTAACATAATTATTAACATAGAATGTATGTTTATGGCTAAAGAAAAATATTTTCTATCAAGCTGTTATGTATAATGTTCCACTTAAACAAACAATGAGATCCTCTGTCACTAAACACAGCTCTGTTTTGTTTACGTTCAGAGAGCTGTGTTCAGGGAAGCAAAGAACTGATCACCGGTGTCGGTGGTCAATTTATTGGCTGGGACCCAGTGATCGGCATGTGCCAGCGGGCACTCCCTGCCCGAGCGCGTGGATCACGTACTGGGTACGCAATCTATCGCAGGGAGGCTGTTTTGCCACAGTACATCCTCGTGACAACCCTGGTAATCCTGCTTTTAACAAAATTCCAGTGCTAGCGTGACAATCGTACTGAGTTGCATTGTCACCCCAGGACATGAAAGTGTGCTAGGACTACATAACACTTTCCTCTCTTTCCTCACTTTCCTCTCTGCAATGGTTTGTTCTTTTGAGGGTTAGCACAGGCAATGAGGAGGCAACAAATTGTCTCCAAGCCGCCTGTCAACTGCCCTCTGAAAAGTGATTCACCATGGATCGGTTTTCAGAGGGGCAGACATCTGAATGAGCTGGTTCACCCCAGTGCGACTTTTAAATTGCGCTAATTCAGTGCTATTTCAAAGCCGCAGATCAGTGCCATTTGGACCTCCGATTTCATTGCGGTTGCGACTTTATTTAACAAAAATCAATGCAAGTCGCATTAAAATCGCAAAAAAAGTAGTGCAGGAACCTTTTTCAAAGTTGCTGCGACTCGGGTCACTGTCAAATCACTTGACAAATCACACTGTTGTTAACCAGGGCTAACAGGAGGAGGTGTTTTGTAATCCACAGAGAAAGCATAGAATAATTCTAATTGATAACTGTCCAGAGGGGAAGGGAGCGCAGGAATTTGAGATATTGGTGAACAGAAAAAAAGGAGAAAAACAGGGATAAATAGCCTCTAGAGAGATTCTTCTAAGAGTAGTGTTCATTGGTACATACATATATGGAAAGTATAGTAATGTGTGCTATGAGTATACTTCCATCATAGGGTGGCAGGACACCCATTCTAGGGTTAGGCGACCTATTTTAGTATATAGCTGTCTCCACACAGAACGTAGGTGGTTACACTCCTTAATCGTCTGAGTTTTGCGGAAATTCCTACACTAGGCTAAACTGTGGTCAGGTACAGTGAATAATGGTAGAAGGGATAAGGCCTCAAATTGGAAGCAATATGTGGTCAGCAGAGGCACCCTTTAAAAAAAAAAAAAAAAAACTGTTTCCAAGTAAATTCTTCAGGGAGGCCAATATTTATTGATCATAAGAAGGGATCAAAACACACCATCAACGTATTTTGTGGCTCTTTAGTTGCCACATCATCAGGAAAGGTTGTACAGTACATTGGATGAAATACATAAAATTCAGGGTGAATCCGATGGGTAAAAATATACAGTATATGTAATAAAAAAAAGGGGAAAAGGGAGAACAGAAAAGTATCATCTCATAAGATTTCTGACTGATTGAAGCTTTCTTTTTTTTTTTTTTTGCAGTTGTTGAGCAGATAATAAAACACTTCTAATGGTACTTAGAACAGACTAAAATAGAGCAAATACGAGAGATTTCTTGTTAGAGTTTACATATACTACCATACACAGCTTAAACGCTATGCAATAAAAAAGAGGAAATGATCTGATGCATCAAAAGCGAGATGCCTCCATCCCTAAATACATACAATGGAAAATACATTGGTCATGGGGTTTTAGATGAGGCAACAAACAAAATAAGGCGTATTAATACTTTTATTACATAGTAGAAAAAATAGATTTAATGGTACAATCAAATGACAGACATCAAATTATTTTATATAATGAGCTAATCCACAATCAATAAATAGGTAAAAAAATATAATTACATATTAATCACAGTATAGGCATAAATATTATCACATAATAAAATAAACGCTTGTCATCCTAACTCTCAAAATTGTTATGCATAATGAGCTAATCCACAATCAATAAACAGGTATAAAAATATATTTTCATATTCGTCACAGCATAGGCAAAAATATTGTCGCATAATAAAATAATCGCTTATTATCCTAACACTCTACTACGCGTTTCGTAGAGCTAATCCACTCATCAGGAGTAGATGCAAGAAATATATAGATCAGCTCAAAAAGGAGAAAAAAATAACTTAAGGAAAAAAATAAAAATAATGATAATAAAATCAGCAGCCATGGAGCAGGGGATCAAGGAGAAACACCAATCCTGGTGACTGTGATGGAGTAACTCAACCGGACTCTGGGCAAACAGAGGGCGGACCAGGTAACAAAGGGTCCAAAGTATGAGAATTCTATGCAATTGCTGCTGAATTAGCTGAAATTCCAGCTGCAGTTTCTCAGTTAATGTTGATGGGAGGGTCCCTCCTGTGAAGCCACTGTGTTCTCCCCATGGGGGGTGGGGGAAGCCGTCTGTGTCGGGAGAACACAGTGAAACTTACAGATCCTTGTACTAACATAACCAATGTTAGTGCAGCAATCATTCCGGTGAGCTGTGTTCTAGTAGTAGGACTGCCGACTTGCCAGAACACAATGATCAGAGATCACAGCCATAGGCTGCGAGCCCTTATCAGTTGCTGGTTTCCCGGCATGCTCGTTCGACAGAAACCGGTCAGGAGATTGACCAGGAGCTGTACATGTGGGCCGAAAGTCTGCCAAACCAACCGTTTTCAGTCCGCATGTGCCCAGCTTTAGAGTCCTCTCTTTTGGTAGCTATGCACAGAGATATCAAACGGAAAGATCTATTTCGGAAAAGTGTCAAATCAGACAACAATTGAGCGCACCAAAGATGGCAAGGCTGAGCAATGAATGACAGATAATGATGTTTCAACTGACCCAAATGAAAATGTTGCCGAAAAGAAATTCAGTAGTGGAAGGTTGAATGTTTTTTGTGCCCTTACATGTAGATGGATCGTAAGTGATTCAAGGGTGCAAAAAAAAAAATGCCGTTGACAATTGATTTGGGTCGCTGAAAACCATCACTATCTGCCTCTCACTACTCAGCCATGCCATTTCTGTCTCCCTCACTTAATGTCCAATTTGATTGTTTTGTAATTTTTAGACATCGATCATTCAGTTTTATCGCACTGCATATGACCACCATTTGAGCCCCGTGGGCTGAACAAGAGGAAATCAATCCAATCCTATCATCTACACTTAACAGCATGGATGGAGGAATTTATCTACCCACTTAAAAGTATACTTTAAGGCAAAGTGCACTTCTCCTTTTTGCCTCTTTACCCGGACCCAAACCAACACAGTATCTTACTTCCCTCAATCCGATGGCTGTAGACTCCAGTGTTTGTTTACATCCAGTGCCACAAGCAGGGTCAGTTCAGGGGTGGATGCCACCTAAAACGGACATTTTTGCTGTTCTCCATCGCTGGTTGTTAGGATGCTGGTGGCCTAGTCATGGAATGTCATTGGTTGCTGGGGCGCAGGCAGTCGCGTAGGACAGCAGTATTCGCGCCTGCACCATAACAACCGATGACACTGTGTGGCCCGGGGACTGAACATGCACCGAGGACCATGTCCAGGATGAGTACTCTGGCCTCAGTGACACGGCTGCCTCATTTGGCCTCATGAGCAGCACAGCCCTGGCCATAAGTCCAACTCTCCCAGCCACACCTGTGCATTACATCCCCATCGGTCATCAGTCTTTGTCTCCAACCTCGGGATACAGCTCCATAGAAGTCTTTTGGGGTGTAATGTGCAGGCACAACAGAAAGAGTGAGACTTTCAGTGCTGGATGTAAACAAGCAACGGAGACAGTGGCCATAAAAAAGGCAGGAGTAAAATTGCATATAAAACAATCAATTGATTGTATTATATGTGATTTTACTCCTGCTTTCTTATAAGTGTTTTAACCTTCATTAAAAAGCCTGGATTTTTTATTACTACTACAACTGTACTTCTGCAGTTCATATGTCCATGTATTTTGTATTTTTTAAAGAGAAAATATGGAGCATATTTTGTGATGAAATAAATATTCATGATTGTAAATTTAATATATGACTCTTAAATGCTACATGAAAATTCTATGAGGTTTGTGGGTTATTTGTAAAATGTTATTTTGGGATGGTAACAAGTTGGGAATAAGCGTTGTAAAAACTTAAGCTAAAGACTGAAGCAATTTATTGCAAACATAATACATTGTCTATTATATAAATATATAGAAAACCTTGTCCGAAGGACAGCGAGAAAAAGACACGCCATATTCTACAGACAAATCAAGAAAACAACTAACAAGGGGAATTTCAAGGTTTCAAAAGATCATGTATACAGACATAAACAATACATCTGCAAGACTGAATTTTTATTTACAATTGCATTGCAAAATCACATACAATATAATAAAACTAATTTCAAGGGATCTCAAATATTGAATAGCGCTTGAGGTGTAATGTTCCCCTCTTGGAGACAGGGAACAGGCAGGATCCGCTCCCTGGATATGGGGATTTCCATTCTCTGACCTTGTGTGTCAACTGGAGACTATGCACACATTTGGCTTGTCATTTATTGAGAGCAAAAGAGGGAAAATATACAACAATTTATTGATACATTTCTCTGAATGTTGATATTGTTACCTGAGGATCATATATGCAATTATATTATTATTCTTCAGGATTTTTCATAGCACCAACAGTTTACGCAGCGCTTTATAATATAAAGGGGGACAGTACAATTACAATACAGTTCCATACAGAAGGAATAGGAGGGCCCGGCTCATGGAGCTTACGATCTAAATTATATGTCATTCTTCTGTTTATAATATTGGATGTTTTGTTGGGCTTCTCTCTGGTGGTAGAGTGTTTTTTGGTTGATTTTATTTCCTGCAGTCTCCCGTGGAATCTTTGTTGTGCACACATGGTACCCTAAGGGTCCTTTCACACGGCCGCTCCGTGTGTCCGCAAATCATCCTATTTTTTTGCGGATGATTTGCGGACATAATGTAAGTGAATGGCACTGCGGATGTCAGCGGAATACCATCCGCTGACATCCCATTTTCCTCCTTTCAGTTCTGTTCCGTTTTTTGGAACGGAACAGAACCCTATTTTTTCCTCCATGTAAAAAACGGAAAGGAAGGAAAATCGGATGTCAGCGGTGTCATCCGCTGACATCCGCAATGCCATATACTTACATTATGTCTGCATATCATCCGCAAACGGATGGGATGATATGCGGGCACACGGAGCGGATGACACAAATGTCATCCGCTCCGTGAAAAAAAAAAAAAAAAGTCCCGCAGCGGACTAAAGCAGCGGAGCGGCCGTGTGAAAGAAGCCTTACAGGGCCGCTGGTAGTGGGATAGTGCTGGCCCACCTGTACTGAGCCCATATTTTCGCTGACTAAAATACGATTAAAACTAAAACAATTCAGATAACTAAAATACGACTAAAACTAAAATGGCATTTTAGTCAAAAGACTAAAATACGACTAAAACTAACACAATTCAGACGACTAAAATACGATTAAAACTAAAATGGCATTTTAGTCAAAAGAATAAAATACGACTAAAACTAAAATGGCATTTTAGTCAAAAGACTATGATTAAAACAAAATCTAAATTTGACATCAAAATTAACACTGCACTACCACATAAGAATAAGTAGAAGCATTTATCTAAGCTGCTGAAAGAAAACAAAAATAAGAAAAAAGGCTTTTCTTATTTTTTTTCTTAATATTTAATGTTGTAAATATATTTAGGTAATATGTGCAATGGCATTACGGACAATAGAGTATTTTCTTTTTTTAAAGTTGCACTTCTGTTTGTCAAAAATAAATATTTTTGTTTGAAAAATGAAACTTGGTTTTATTTATAAAGACGTTATATATCACAACGGCTAAATCTGTGTCCATGGTGCATCGTCAAACCATACTATAAAACCGTACCATAATTAATAACATGTTATTAGATTTTTACTCCAGGAATATATAATGGAGTTTGTTAAATAATTAAATAATGTATTACAATTAAACTAAACTCATTCGATTTTTAGTTTACTAATATATGACTAAAACTATAACAATTCAGGTGACTAAAGTACGACTAAAACTAAAATGGCATTTTAGTCAAAAGACTATGACTAAAACTAAATTGAAATTTGACATCAAAATGAATTTACATCAGTTCAGCAGGGGGCCCAGGGGCAGATAGCATTGGGCACATGCAAAGTAATCTCACGGGGTGCCACTCCCAACAATTAAATAAAAATTCCCCCCTATATATGTTCAGCAGCAGGGGCCAGGGACAGAGAGGGGACTATATACACAGAAGGGGGACGTCACGTCTCCTGACAATTAGGCTTCATGTACACGGGACGTTTTAAAAAGTCCCTTGAATGCCGGAATTTAAAGGACGTTTAAAACATCTGTTGTGTCGCGTTTGCACTCGCGTTTAGCGGATGTTTGCGTTTAGAACCATTCTAGAGGCCAAAAAATCATTCCCCTTTAAAATGAAAAAGCGCTAGCGCTAAACGCGGGTCATCGCGCTCGGTCGCGTTTAAAATGCCAGGAAACACACGTTCGAACACAAATAATTGCTTTCCAAAAAACGTCACTGAACTCAACTGCCTGCAAATGACTGTAAGCGACCCAGTGTACATGGACAGATAAGATAACATGGAGGTGGGTTCAGGGGCTTCTGAAAAAAACGCCCAACTGCTCCTAAACGGCCGTTTACAAGTTGCAGTGTACATGGACCCTAAAAGTTCCTTCTGTATCAATCTGCTGGGACAGGCTAAAACTTTAGTTTCATTGTTTGAACCTACTCCACCTGATCCCTAATATGAGTAAATAGTCCCCTCTCCAGCCCCGGCTCTTGCAGCTGAACTAATGGTCTCGGGGAACTTTTAGTTATTTGCTGGGAGTCAAGACTCACAGGATTACTTCTTGGCTGATTCAGCAGGGACCGGCCGAGATTCAAACCATGTACAGGGAGGCTTAGTGTACCCAAGCTGATTGATCTATTGACTTGGGTACAACCAGGCTGTGTTCTCCCGATGGGAGCGGCTGTTCCCTCGCTGGGAAAACACAATGGCTCCATGGGAGGGATTCCCCCTGTCAACACTGACAGTGGTTGCAGGAAAGAAAATTGCTCCGTCTATGGCTGGCTTTAGACAAAAGGGGGGCTTTCAGACTGTATGGGGCCTTACCATTTCAAACAATGATTTTGTACTCATATACTTGGTATTGAAGCATAATATACATTATAGAGAAAGTTTAAAAACTAAAACACAACAGAGTAATAATGTATCAATCAGGATGTAAGGTTTTATCGCTTACTGTATTTCTTACAGCCCGTCATTTTATGTGGGGCACAACGTTGTTATATTATTATATATTTTTATATATTATATACAGTACATTTTTATTATTTTATATTTTTATATGCTATTATATATTTTAATTATACTATATGTAGCACTGCCCCTTAGGGAGCTGCTGAGATTGGATTCCCCTGGGTTACCCATAGCAACAATCTGTTAAACAATCTGTTAAACTTATCACTTTAAGTCCTTGGCTCAGTCAATGAACAGTCCAGGGGATTTGTTTTTTTGTGTTTTATTTAGAACTGGGATGGGAGAAGGGATGAGTGGGATACTCCAACTTAGAAACGATGCACAAATTCTGAGGACAACTAGCTGTAGTGTGTGCGGCAAGGCCGCTGCTTCACCTTGCCACTGAAATTAAGATAAAGAAAGTGAACTCTGTTTTAGGTTACTCTTCAGGGTCTAACTTGGCACCCCCTTTCTTACTTGCTGTGTGTGCTAGCCCCTGTCCACTGACTCTCCACTGGAGTGGTCCCCTTCCTGGGCAGACCCCTAGCAAGCTCCCTGGTACTCACGGACACTGTTTTTCATCAGGTTGCTCTGCCACTTGCGCCATGGTCAGTATCCTCTGGACCTCTTGGCTAAGCACCCCACTTCAGGTCCACTAGGCCGATTGCCTGTGACCACTTTCCACACTGACAGGAGAAGAAACAGCCGTCACCCTGCTCCTGGGACCTGGCTTCCCGCCCAAAGACGCCCTGTCACATGTCTCCCTGGCTTTTATGACCTATCCCAGGATGCACCACTGTTGTGCCCACCCACTGGGACAGCCACAAAAGCCTGTGTGTCACTGGCTGTGTTTCCTCCACTGTCCAACAGGCTCCCCTATTGGATACAGAGGGGAAACTCCCTCAGACCAGGTGAATCACACATGGACACATGCAACAGGCATAACTATCGATCAGGCTCTCCTGATAAGCAGGCAGAGCAAAAACTATGCTTTTCCTAGCACCTATCTAAGAGGGTGCTACATATATAGTTTTATATATACTACTATTATGGGCTAAAAACAGGTGTGCTTTCTGTTTATATACTTACTGCATGAAATATTGTATTTTTTAAAGAAATTTTTATTGGTTTTCAAAATTTTACACGGGAAAAACAGAAAATGGGTGTAGTTACAAGAACCCATTAAGGTGCAATACAGGTGTCAAATTTGGATCGTAAATACAACCATAACAACAAAAACAGTAAAACACTAAGGAGGTGGGGGGGAGGTAAGAGGAGGGGGAGGAGGGAGTCATGTGGGCACGAAAGTCATACCCTAAGCTATTTCCGATGGACGACTATTGAAACCCCTCCCGTGTGAGGACAGTGGGGGTAGTGGGGCCTTCCCCTTACAGTGCCGTGATATTGGCAGCAGGTTTATGGGGGAAATGGCGGGGAGAAGGTGATAAAGGGGGGGGTGTAAATACATTTTGATATAATGAATATTGGGTAAGGCTTGTTCCTCTGTGTGGTATCCAGATTCATGATTTACTCAATCTACTGTATATCCCTATATCCATGCAAGCCTAACATGCGGTTATTCATGGAGTTGACAATGTAAACAGTTTTTGTTTGCATAGATACAAGTCATGTGCGTATGACTCCCCCCCGAGTAATTTTTACTAAAACTTGAATTGATAGATCTTTCTTGTTTGAACATACAAAGGCATATTGCATACGAACAGTGGTAACCATTTAAATGATTACATCACCTCTACTGACATGTGATGATTGCTCATTATCCTGCATATTGCACATCTTTTGTTTAACACAAAATGATTGCTCTCATCTGTCTTCATGACTGATCTGACTATAGCAGGACAGTTTCATAATCTGTGTTAGACTTCTGGTCTACCATCCATGTTTGTTTGCTTTTTTGGTTTTTTCTTTAGTCATTTTTGTTCTGTCTCTGTCTTTGTATGCCTGTCTACGTGTAGTAAATGCTTCCCCATTATCTAGTCAGGAGTTTTACTTGTATGTGAGCAGCTTCATGGGTTCTTAAAATATCAATTGCTTTCGTTATAGTAGGACAGGCCATACAATATGCAGTTTTCTTTCCTTTAACCACAGGTTTCCTAATTCCCTCATCAACACAGCCTTTCCCACAAGCAGAATACAATGATCATTGCTGGCGGCTATAGCTACCAAAAGTGATCAGGCGAGAAAAAAAAATGTCAGGCTGATAGATCGACTTCAATACAACCAGCCTGCCCATACACTGATCGAAATTAGTCTGGATCCTAGTGAACTGGTCGAATTCCAATCTATTTGTAGCTGACTTGAAGTGATTGTAAAGTCTCTTTTTATTTTTTAAATATTAAACATATCGTATTTACCTGCTCTGTGCAGTTGGTTTTGCACAGGGCAGCCGGAATCCTCGTCTTCTTGGGCCCCCCCCCTCTCTCTGCTCCTTGCCCCTCCCTCCTGATGAGTGCCCCCACAGCAAGCACCCGGCCGAGCTGCAGCTCCGTGGGTTCATTCAGACACTGAGCTGCAGTTATGCACCTCCCCCTTCTCTCCTGATTGGCTAACTGACTTTGATTGACAGCTGCGGGAGCCAATGACGCCGCTGTTGTGTCTTAGCCAATCAGGGGGAAAAGTCCTTTATGACCGAGGGACCAGTGGACATTATTGGATAGAGAGGGGGCTCGGGTAAGTATTAGGGGGTGCTGGGGAAGCTGCTACACACAGAAGGCTTTTTATCTTAATGCATAGAATTCATTAAGATAAAAAACCTTTCTGACTTTACAACTCCTTTAAGTTCAGCAACTTGATTTATCAATTTCCCTTGTGCTGTGGCTGGAGACAAATACAGTTCTGTTATCATACTAAGATGCCCATACACCAGTAAAATTTTGCTCGAAAATGTTTGCTTTCAGAACATCGATTTCTATTTTTAATGGTTAGTGGGATCAAATTTATGTTCGTTTTTGGCTATAGTGACAGAAAATTCTGAAGAAAATGGGTGGAAACTGAAAGCAGTTTTCGTTGATGAAAAATCATACATATTGTAATGCAGCCTGTTTAATACTGGGTTTCCAATCAAATAGCTGGTCTGGATGAATTTTTTTGGGATTTCAAATGAATATTGTTGATGCAATGGTGAAACACAAATATATATAGTATATACATACACACATAAAATCCTTGTTTTGCAAAAACAAATATATACAAAAACATTTAATTGGAAAGTGCTATGATAAGCCCCCGTTCACACTGGGGCGACCTGTGAGGCGACCTGGTCGCCTCACAGGTCGCCGCAGGTCGCCTCCCATAGGGAAGCTGCGGACCCGTTCTGATAGGAGCGACACAAGTCGCTCCGACTCAGAAAAAGGGTCCGGAGCTTCTTTGGGGCGACCAGGAGGCGACCGCCATAGACTTCAATGTTACGAAGTCCGTGGCGGCCGCTCCGAGGTAGCGGCGCGCTGCTCGCACCGCGACCTCGGAGGTCGCGGTGCGAAGTAGCGTCGCCCCAGTGTGAATGGGGGCTAAAGGAATCTTCACTATGGATTTTTTGCAGCAAGAGCACAGTAGAGGCTGTTCTTTGTCCTGTTGTTCATGTCTCTGATTGAGCCTAGGTTCACACTGTGGCAGTTTTGAAAAAGTTCAGCTGATTTCAAGCTAGCATTTCAGTTCAATTTGGGGGGCGATTTCATAGACATCTGTGCGGGTTCCTGCACAAATGTCTATGGAAATCGCCCCCCCCCCCCCTCAAATCGCCAAAAGTCGTACAGAAAATACTTTTGGGACACAAAGTAAGCATTGCACCGATTCGGACAGTGCCATTGCCAACAATTGCCTCTGATTTGACATGTGATTTGATATGTCAAATCGGACCAATGTGAATGTGGGCTGAAACTCTATAGGGCTTGTTCTATAGGGCACCTGGTGTGTTGAGCTGTACTGATCTGCATTAAACAGTATAGGCTCAACTCATCAACACTGAGAAAGCAATTGTTCTCTATGTGCCCTGTTCACAGCTTACAATGCAAGCAATGCAATGCACAAAAACAATTTACATTGCACATCAGCAGGTGACGGTCACATTATGCTCTTGTGCACATAGTTAAATTACAATTTTTTCTGTTACTTTAAATAAAGTTACAAAAAGTTAACACTGCAATGTGTTGTAACAATGCATCAAAATGTACATTACGTGCACCATAGGATAACATGCAGGGGAGTTTAGAGGCAGTAAAAAAAAAATGTCTGACGCCCAAAACAGCAGCTGTAAAAACGCAAGTGTGCATGAGGCCTTACTTTCTACTTTGCTCTGATTTATACCACATGTCAATGTACCTTGAGCTACTGAGTTCTGCAAACAGAAGCCTTTTTTTTTGTTTCAACAAAAGGAAAAACAGGAAAACATGAAAGGTCGATGGTTAGGTATTAAAATACAAAATGTCCATATGCAGTATTCCATAACTACCTAGCCAAAAAAGATAAACAAGTATAAAATTGTATTGTATTAGCCTTGACCATAAAAAATATATATATATAAAATAAACCTACACTTTGGGGTTTGCAACATTATATTACACTTACTATACAGCATTACCATATTTTGTGCTCACAGTTAGGGATGAGCTTCGAGTTCGAGTCGAACGTAAGTTCGCTCGTTCTTCGAATGACGAACAAATGGGCTTCTTCGCGGGAACATCAAGTTCCTGCATTATCATGGACTCCCTGACTTCTGAATTCCAAAAAAATAAATCTCTGAATGGCTGGGAGAGTTGAACTCGCAGCTTTTAACATTGCAAGGCTGATATTCTACCACCTGCACCACCAAGCCTGCTTAAGCTAATTACACTCTCCCAAACTTTTATCTCATGCACTGTGTGTAGGGTGAGATTGGAGTTAGTTAGTTAGTTAGGCAGGGAAAGTGTATTCACCCAAATTGTATTTGACGGTGGCGTAGCTGGTAGAATACCAGACCTGCAGTTGCGATTGTGGTGAGATTGAATCCCTTGGGCAGTGGGTGATTTATAAGTGGAATTTTATAATTAATAATACATTGCTAGCAGGGGGAGAGAGAGTTTTGCTTTTTAGCTTGTTGAGATCAAAGCTATTTATATGTACCGGTGTGTATATATATATATATATATATATATACATACATATATATATATAAATATATACATCTATATATATATATATATATATATATATCTATCTATATAGATATATATCTATAGATATATATCTATATAGATATATAGGCACTTCAGTTTATATCAGTTTATGTCAGTATTGCTGAAAAAAACGGGTCTGGTATGGATTTTAAGGGGAACCCCGTGCCAAAATTAAAAAGAAGCGGCGTGGGGTTTCCCCTAAAATCCATACCAGACCCTTATCCGATCACACAGCCTGGCTGGCCAAGATGGGGGTGGGGGGCGAACAAGCGCCCCCCCTCCTAAACCATACCAGGCCACATGCTGTTGGGGACCGGAGTCTCTTCCCCACAACCCTGGGCTGTGGTTGTGGGGGTCTGCGGGGGGAGGCTTATCAGAATCTGGAAGCCCCCTTTACAAGGGGGACCCCCAGATCCCAGCCCCCCCCCCCCTATGTGAATGGATACCTGGTATACATGGTACCCCTACCCAATCACCAAAAAAGTGTACAAAAAAAAATGACAAAAGCCAGTTTTGGAAAAGTCTTTTAGTAAAAAATAAAAAAATACTGTCCCCCGATGATCAGTCGCCGGTCTGCCTGAAAAATAGAAAAAAAAAAAAGAAGAAGCTCCTGCTTCTCCAGACGCGTCCCGCGGATTGAGCTGTTTTGATTTTGACAGCTCTTATATAGTCACCTGACGTCACAAGCCATTTCACAATGCACTGCTCAAGTGCAGTGAATAAATTACTGACGTCAGTAATTTATTCACTGAACCTAAAGCAATGGATTATGGGACGATGTCAGAGCCCTATAAAAGAGCTGTCAAACTCAGATAGAAGTTAGTTAGCCAGAGAGAGCTCAAGGTTAATCAGCTGGTTCGGTGGCTTAGCTGGTAGAATAAGGGGCTTGCAAATGAAAGGCTGTGAGTTTGAATCCCCAGGCCAGTGGGTGATTAATTGTCCTCCCCTTCAGAAGTAATTTATTCACTGCGCAATGGGTTATGGAGAGCTGGTGATATCAGAGCCCTATAAAAGAGCTGTCAAACTCAGATAGAGAATTGTTAGGCAGAAAGAGTCTTAGGTTACTAACTCAGCTGCTTTGTTGGCATAGCTATTAGAATAACAGGCTAGCAAGTGAGAGGCTGTGGGTTCTGATACTTGGCCAGTTGGTGAATAATAGTCACTTACATTTAAGCATTAAAAAAATGAGGACTTGTGAGTTTTCATGTTCATATGTTCGCTAGAACATTTCCCTTGTTTGAGATGTTCTGGTGCAAGCCAAACAGGGGGGAGTTCGGATCATCACTACTCACAGTATTGTTTCAAGCATGTGTTAGTTTTTAATTCCTACCCTGATATTTGTTTGATTTTTTTTTGTCAGTACTCCTCTTTCTTTTTGGAAGTGTCCCAAGATGGGTATGTCCACTGCCACTCTATTACTTCAAAACATTCCTACCCAGCGCCATATACATTGTTGTTCCTGCTTTACTTTTTGAATAGTCTTTAACTGGTTTATTGTTTTTCATGGGAGTACCAGCTTTTGGACCTACTATGTGGTATCTAGTTACTTCATCTGATGATAGGGTGGCGGCCTGAGTTGGCTTTAGTATCCACAGAATAGAATATTGATAGGTTTGGGACCTATTTGGGGAGCCCCCATGGGCCAGACAGCCTCATAGTGCTGAATGATGTTGAATATTCACGTTTCCCTTTTGTGGTTTTCAATTCCATACAGCTTACATGGAACCTTATTGTGGCTGAACAGGACAGAGTAGCCTGTAGATGGAGAGGCAGATATATGAGACATACATAATAACCCATTCCTGGAAAAGCAGCTTAGGTCTGTGAAACATGTTGAGTAGGGTGTTGAGATATATAAAAAGGGTGGTGCTATGCTACATGATATGTATTTTATATAAGCACTTTATTTGTGATTTTATGTAAATCGGGAATTGTATTAAGGATGTAATAATGAAAGGTTGTCATATTACAATTTCATATCTGTATTGATTTGTGAATTGATATTCTTCTTCATTGGTACATTCTTCTTCATTGATACATTTCAAGTAGAAGGAAACCTAGTGGCGGATGTACCTCTAAAGAAGGGATTAACTGTTGACTGGAATTCTGCTCCTATTTTCTTTTGTCATATGTTTTATATACAAAATAAATCTACAATGTGGTGTTCCCACAATATATTACACTCACAATACAACATTACCACATTTTGGGCTCACAGTATTGTTTGAAGCATGTGTTAGTTTTTTTCCTCCTGCTCTGATATCTTTCTAATTTTCTCAGAACTTCTCTGTTTTTTTGGAAGTGTCCCAAGTTGGGTGTGTGTTCTTCTTCCCACTGGCACTCCAGTACTTCAAAACGCTTCTCTGTGTACGAAAATCAGTAAGCAACAAGACTGCACATGTCTAATTAGAGTGTGGCCACCAGCTCTGCGGTTTTACTACCAGTAATGTACACTTCTATTCTGCGTTTGTTTTCTTTTCTTGATTTACTCTCAGTTCATTTCAACTTTTCAGGAAAGCCGAGCTCTACCTGCCTGCACTTGGTGATTGAACCTTTTCCTTGTCTATTCTGCTGTATGAATGTGGGCTTTACATAACATCTGGGTGAAATGAATAGCGTACATTGTCAAACCAGAAGGTGAAGGTTTCAGCAGTATAAAAATAATCCAATAAAAAGGTGTTCTGGTCTAAACATGTACAGTACCTTGTTCATACACATTATTAAACAGGCTAGTAAACCTAAATTCAAGTTACCTTATATGAGAACTAACAACACCTAGGGGTCTATTGATAAAAAGTTTGCTGTGAATGTATTAGCGTTTCCGCAAAAGTTGCAGTACATGACCTTGCAAATGTTTTTAAAGGTTAAAGTGTTACTAAACCCAAGACCCTGCATTTACAATATCTGGTCTCCCACAGTACGCAGAACATGGAAATGAAATTATTTTAGTAGATATAAACTGCTAAAAACATTTTGTCATTAGCAGTTATAGCAGTCTTTTGACTTCAATCAGTGTCCAGCCAAGCACTGGTTAAATCTTGTAGGAGGAGTTTTCTAAAAAGACCTATGAGACTGCAAGACGTCTGACCCTCTGTCTGGACAGGGCTAATTGGTCCTGTGCTGATCACATGCATCCTCCCAAGAAAAAAAAAACTGTATCTAGCAATATACACCAAACTGAGCATGTGCAGCCTGACTCCATAGACTACATGTTATCAGGAAATTATTAGGAGTCAGTGGAAGAAGGGGAGTATCAGAGAAACAAGGAATAAACACCCTTTTAACACAATGCAGACAATTAACCCCTTAGTTGCCACAGCATAGAGTATAACAAGCATGCTTTACTGCACATACAGATTGATTTTATTGTTGTGGGTTTAGTAACACACTAAGTCTACCTTTGACACCATTATGGTGGGTGTACTGTATATCTGTCCAATGGTGGTTTCAGTGGGCACTGACAGTGAGTACTTCCAGGGACTCATTGATATTGTATGGCCCCCCTATAACCCTGGCTCCTGTGACATCACTGCAGAGGTGGGATTAGAGAAGTGCATGCATCCTTGGAGAAACATCTTGTCTCCCTCATCAGTGGCTGTTTTTTGTATGCCAGCTGATGTTGCAACAAGGAGAGCGCATTTTTTAGGTCAATCTGTGTGTAGTTGTATCTTCGGAGTGGTGCAGGGAAGCATACTTAATTGTGCTGCGCTGATCCCCATCTGCCCTCCTCTTTTGTCCATCCTAGGTGCTTGTTTGTTACATTAACTGAAATGGATGAGAGAGGAGAGCTAGCAGGGATCAGTGCACCTTAAAAACATGTAACAGCAGCTTCCCTGCACCGCTCTGCATGTGGAGCAAACTAAACAGTACTACAGATTCCCTTTGCTGTGGCCTGGTGACCCTTCTGTGGTGTATCCTGGTGACACCACACGTTGAAGATGAAATTGTGTGTGCTTATCTCAAGTTCATCCCAGAACTGAGAATCTGTACAGAAAAAAAAGCAAGCCCAATTTTCACATTAGTATTTCTAGTAATGAAGGAAAAGAAAGCCCTCTTCCATTTTGTTTGCCCCCATATACACTGGGAGCAGAGAAAGTACCCTTATATTTATTGTCCAGTCCAAAACCATGGCACTTAATATTGTAGATATTCATAATCTGAATATTCCCATCCTTGTCAAGAACTTTCTGTTATTTCTCAGTCATGAGGTCATTATCTTCCAAACTAAACTTAAGTTTCGAACCTTAGATTGTTACATTTGCACAATATTACAATATCTAGAATAACAGTTTTCTGCTTTTGCTTTTCATTGAAATGTCATACTTTGTATTCTTTATTGATTCTGTTTTATTTTACCACGTGTAGGTTGGTAAAGTGTCAGCAGAATGTAATGCAGATGTTCATATTTGTCTCTTGCCATCTAGAAATTGAATGTACTGGAGTTAGCTTCAGACAGCTGCACACAGACCTCTTTGAAGCAAGATTTGAAAAGCTTTTAAGTATTTCCCACAGGGACCAATCTTCAAAAAACCTATTGAGTATACTCATTGTACAAGAAACTCATTAGAACTACACTTCGCCTTTGCATATCTACGCCACACCTACGTATTTGATTCCAAAGAATCTCTCTCCAGACTAACAAAACCTTAAATCCAGAACTTACTACTAATATTATCCTAGTTAAAGGTTGCCAAACATAAATAAGTAACTAACTAATAAGTCTTTATGAATTGTAGAACAGTGTGTGCCTTCATTTATTTAAAGCCAAACTCAAGGCAAACAGGTGAAAACAGTAAAAATAAGAATATGAAGCCTTACTCATAAAAATATTTGCAGTTCTGATGACCCTTTTCTGGTCCTAACACCCCTTGCAGGTCAGCGATCATATAGGTCTTCACAGCAGTTATTCATTACAGCTTGGTCTTTGCACCCACCCTTAATATGCTGTTTGAACAATGAAGGATACTCAGAGCACTAAAGGGCAGATTAGCCTACCTATTCTACCTCTCCTCTTGTCCATGGAATTATTGGAATTTAATATAAAGACAGGTTCAGATACTAATACTAGCTGTATTAAAAGGAATGCCTTGATTATATTTATGGCATTATTAAAACAGGTCTACTTTTTTAGTGTTTTGTATATTATAACTATATACAAAAGGTTCCCATGGAAAAATAAGTAAAGGGGTATTGGATCTCCAATATCCACATTAAAGTAAAGCTATCACACACCTATGTATTGTAAACTGACCATTATAGGTAGAGTTTACCATGAAAACTGTCCAAACTGTCCAAAATGTCCAAACAGTGAAGTAAACAGCTTGCACTCACAGAAAAATGGTACATAATTCTCTCCATACACATGCAATCACCCTAAAGCGATTTTCTGCGCTGACTGTGCTACTCGATCAATACACTGTCTCTGTGTAACGTTCATGCGTTTTTGTTAGTGGATGGATTTACAGCTGCAGAATTATTACACTCAGTAGCCTTGTAGAGATTCTGTTGAACAAACATATCCAACTCTCAGGACTTCATCACAGTGCACAGCCTGTTATGCAATATACATATACTCAATCAGATGTTTAATGGAGGGATAGAATATATGAGAATGTATAGATGAGAGACAGGCTATTTGTATGGTGAGCACTAGGAGTAGAATTAGGAGAGTTGCAGGTGATGGTAAAGCAGATAGGATCTGATGTCAAGTATAGTGCAGATGGTAAGAGGACACAGATGGAGTATACTTAGGCAGAGTAACCTAGTGCAGGGATAGTTGAAGGTAGTCCCAAGAGCTAACAGTCTATGCAGATGATAGGGAATAGATAGATACAGATAGTCCTGGTAATTGCAGTAGATGACAGTAGGAGATTGGTTAATAAGGAATCCCCTGTGGGGTACTTATCACTTAGATAGTTTAGTAGTAACAGTGTCCATTAGAGAGAGGTGATCCCGTAGCGAGATACGGATCAGCAGCGAGGTTCCGGCTTCAGTTCAGCAAGGGAAATGTCAGCAGCTCCGACTTCACAGGAGAAGGTGCGGTGAACATGTGGTTTGAACGAGCAATGAGTGAGAGAAAGCCGGCGATTGAAATAGCCGCTCATAGCGGCGCTCAGCAATGATGTCATCCGGTCTTAAAGGTGTATGCGTCTCTTGGATAACAAGATGGAACGCAATTTAGTAAGAGAGAAATAGGGAACAAGGGTACCAGAGGTACCAGAACATTACACTCTAGTGGTAGAAATTATCATACCTAAGAAACTGATGCTGCCCATACCTGAGTTGGTAAATGTCCACAGCAACAAGTTCATGTCACGCGGTTACCCTACAGAATGAGACCCATTGGAGGGGTGGCAACAAGAAGACAAATTACATCACAGCATTGGTCCTCATAGGTCTACTTCCCACACCTGACTCTCACCACAAGGTTGGCTCCCCTGCATTTAATCATTTTTCAAGAGGAAGTGACGTACCTGCGGGGGAAATTGTGTCATAAATGACCTGACCCCTGCAGTATAAGCCATAATTTTTAGAGTAGCAGTACGTAAAGCAATTTACATGAGCAAAATAACATGTAAACACACCCATAAATCAGGTACCTGCCTACATCCATATACAGTATGTGTACAATGCATATGTGCCTGAAGGAGTTAATGAATGCGCTTGAACTGTTTATATGGCAAATGGTATTCTTGTCAAAATAAAGCTTTTACATCTAAGGGCTCATTCACATGGCCAATTAGGACCATATACCACCAATATCTACGTACAGTAGTCCTGTACTGGGTACAGCCAGGTGATTCGCAGACAGGAAGCCTGTGTAATGGCACATGAAGCAATTATCTGCAGTTAGGAGCAAATGTGTTCCTCTGAATCTGCCCCTAACCACAGGTAATTGTTCCATGTACAATTACAGGCAAATAGCTGTTGCAGAAATATGCTGATCTTGGTAGTGTGCTACCCTACCGTGTTTCCCCAAAAATAAGCCCGGGTCTTATATTCATTTTGGCACCAAAGGACACAGTAGGGCCTATTTTTGGGGTAGGTCTTATTGTGTAATGTACTGTCTTCTCTCCCTCCCTGCCTGTCAGGAATCCCCTGTGTGAACCTAGTAAAAGTGTTTGTAAAATCCTAGAATCCACTCTATTACTGTTTTATAAAATGTCCAGTGTATGTTTCTGTATTATAATTGTGTGAAATACTTTCGGTACAGCGCCGCTCAGCTGATCTCCCACTGTTCTCCTTCTCCCAGCTGTCTGCGGAGGATCTCAGCCCCTCCCCTCTGCAGTGCCCAGAGCGGGTCACGGAAGCGTAGAGTATTATATTATAATCGTGTGAAATACATTCGGTACAGCGCAACTCGGCGCTCAGCTGATCTCCCGTTGCTCTCCTTCTCCTCTACCCCGCTGACAGCTGAGGGTCATGGAATCGCCGAGTGGCGCTGTAACAAAGTTATTTCACACAATTATAATATTATTTTTGGCTCTTTCGTGACCTCCTCTGAGCACTGCAGAGGGGAGGGGCTGAAATTCCCTGCTGACAGCTGGGAGAAGAGAAGGAGAACAGCGGGAGATCAGCTGAGCACCGAGATACGCCGTATCGAAGGTATTTCACACAATTATACAGAAACATATATAACAGTAATATATACTGTAACAGTAATAGAGTGGATTCTAGGATTTTATAAACAATAAACTAGGGCTTATTTTCGCGGTAGGGCTTATATTGCCGCCCTCCCCGAAAATAACAATAGGTCTTATTTTCGGGGAAACACAGTAATTGGCTGTGTGCATGAACCCTAAAAAGTAAAACAACCCCTCTCTTGCTGGGAACTGAGCTGTAGCATTTGGATTCACCGTTGCTTTGCAAGCTGGCAAAACCCCAAATATTTAATTTTGGTGGATCTGTAAGAAAAGATAACAATGTAAAAGACAATGCACAGCAGTTTTTATGGAAGATGTCAGTGTGGTATTCTTTCTGAAATTTACTTCAGCTGTCATCAGATGTATATGCTGGTTCAGAAGAGGTTATTTATATGATACTAAAAAAATGTTAATCCAACCACCTCAAGAAACAACAGTCTGACAATCCACACTATACAGATACGTTTATGGAAAATTTATCAACACAGACTCCACTTGAATCTCACTTGAACCAGCGTACATGCCCCCTTCAATGCAGTGACCAGCGTACATGCCCCCTACAATGCAGAGATCAGCGTGCGTGCCCCCTTCAATGCAGTGACCAGCATACATTCCCCCAATGCAGTGACCAGCATACATTCCCCCAATGCAGTGACCAGCATACATGCCCCCAATGCAGTGACCAGCATACATGCCCCCAATGCAGTGACCAGCATACATGCCCCCAATGCAGTGACCAGCATACATTACCCCAATGCAGTGACCAGCATACATGCCCCCAACGCAGTGACCAGCATACATTACCCCAATGCAGTGACCAGCATACATGCCCCCAATGCAGTGACCAGCATACATTACCCCAATGCAGTGACCAGCATACATTACCCCAATGCAGTGACCAGCGTACATTCCCCCAATGCAGTGACCAGCGTACATTCCCTCAATGCAGTGACCAGCGTACATTCCCCCAATGCAGAGATCAGCGTGCGTGCCCCCTTCAATGCAGTGACCAGCATACATTCCCCCAATCCAGAGATCAGCGTGCGTACCCCCTTAATTACCTGGAGCAGCAGCGGCGGGCGGCTTCTCCTCAGTGTCCCTGCGCGGCTTCTCTTCAGTCCCGGCGGCGCGTCTCCTCGAGTCCTCCCGCTCCCGCCTCCTCCCCGGCCAATGGCATGGGGTTTGCCTTGCGGCCAATCAGGAAGCGCATATCGGACGCACTTCCTGATTGGCCAGGAGGAGGATCGGTGTGACAATAGTGAATTTTCATTCGCTATTGTCACACAATGGGTGGGCTCGGGGCGCACTGCTCTGCTCCCCGGGTTCACCCTTTGCATCACCCTATTAGAGCCTCTGGCTCTAATCAGGTGATTTTAAAAAAAAAAACATTAAGCTCCATGCGTCCGGCGCCCTGCATGCAGATTAGACTTGTGATTACACTTATTAGATAGGGGAGTGCTTGCAGCAATTCGTTTCATTTTGGCTGCTCGTAGGATTATATCAATTAGGTTGTAAACCTCTTGTCATGGTCTTACCTTCTTGCTGTTCTCCTTCGTTTGACATGTGCTGGCGGTCATCTTGGTTTCTGGGTTTCTTGTAGCCTCCCACTCTGCGGCTCCTCCTTCCCACTGGGAGGAGCTGGATGCCTAGCTCATATATATAGGAGGTCTGTGGCTTCAGTTCCTTGCTTGGTCCTCCTGTGTTCACATGCTTCTAAGACTGCTGCTGCTTCTGGTTCCTGATCCTGGCTTCGTCTGATTACCCTGCTGGTTCCTGATCCTGGCTTCGTCTGACTACCCTGCTGGTTCCTGATCCTGGCTTCGTCTGACTACCCTGCTGGTTCCTGATCCCGGCTTCGTCTGACTACCCTCCTTGCTCCTGACCTCTGGCTTCGCAAAGACTCTGCTTCGGTTTTGCCATCCGTTTGGACTTTTGCTTTACAGCTTGATTTTCAATAAAGCCTTCTTATTTTCACTTATCTGTTGTTGTACGTCTGGTTCATGGTTCCGTGACACCTCTGTAATGAAAAATGAACAAAGCAAATTCTTCATACAGTGTGTGCTCTATCCAAAGCATCTAATGTGATTTCAGTCTCTCTCATTCCTCTGATATCTGCATGAGTCATTTCTGACAGTCTGTGCTAACTGTGTCCCGAATCCAGCACACAACAGGTGAATGACAGGCTCAGGTGGGCCTCTTTCCCTATGAGATTTTGTAGATGGGGTGTGTCCTTTCCTTTCTCTCAGGTCTCAGATTACACTCAGTTTCCTGCTCTATGCTGTGCAATGTGTGACATCAGATTGCCACCCTCTGCTTTCTGGAGCTGATAAAAGCTGTCTGAACTCTGTGTTTTGAATGACTGTAGAGGAGAGAGGGCTGCACTTTTTGAGCACCACATGCCTTTGAAAATGAAGATATTAACTTGTAAAAGTAAAAATTATGTCATCACTGTACTGTGCATAGCCCAGCAGACCTCCCCACTCCCCCCACCACAGGCTAAGTGCAGAAAACTAGAGAAGAGGGTGAAGACAAGACCAGTCACCCTCACAAGGAGAGAGAGCAGCAGTGACTGGTCTATATTACAGGAAGCTCCTGCACAGAGGCACTGCACTCCACTCCAACCAACTCTATGTATGGGGAAGACACCACATCTGTTGCACAGCTGCAATCAAGAGGTTGAACAATTCATGTATTTGGAATCACTCCTTTTCCATCCGAAAACCTGGGCCAAAAATCTTGGAAATATCTGTGAACTAATATAGAACACCCAGACCGTAACAGTAAAAAACTCAATCATATGTATTATTGGCAGGTCCGCATTGAGATAAACTCACCCAACTTGAATACAAAGAAAGAAGACCATGTTAGAACCAGGTAGTGTAAAATACCAGAATTCAAAAGTGGCATAGATAAGTGTGGATCAAAATCTGAAAATTCACAAAAGATCGAGGCTATCGTCAGTGGTTTCAGGGGGGCTGACGCAATGAGAGTGATTGGAGCTGTCAAGTTGAAGCATTGTTGTCCGGGTGGGCGGGGTTCCACCCCTTTGTTCCAGTTTGTGCAAAACCATTTGTAATGGAAGTGTTTTTATTCTTTTTTTTTTTTAATAATTGTACTGGGGTTTGTGTCCTTGAGACTCCAGCTTGTGGGACAGTTTTATAAGTACAAGGAAGCATGTTTTGTTAAGCATTTGGCCACACCCATTTTGCCACACTACGTGCCACTGTTCACTTCCTCTCTTAAGTGTCACTCATTTTGAAGTTCAAAAGTTGGGAGGATATGGGGCTATAGTATGCAGTTTGCACACCAGTGCTGAATAGAGAGTTAACTTTTCAAGTTACCTAGCAGGTGATATTGGTTACTAGGACCACCTAGCAACCAATCACCTGCTGGGTAACTTGGAAAGTCCTGAGTATGCTTGAGGATACCAGCATACGTCACGTCCGGTTTGCGGAAGCGTGGAACGCGGAAGTAAGGAACTATCTTCAGTGGTTCCTTGTCTTGTGTACACTGCCTGTTATCAAGTACCTGAGAGGTACTAAAAAATGTGAGTTGCTTTCTTACTTTTAGCCTTTTAACTTAAATAAAATAATACTGCACCCTGAGCTTTTCTCAATGTATTTTTTGAGCCACCTGGACCCGAGCCATCCACATAGGAGTTTTTGAACCATCCATTTAGGAGAACCCTATCCCTGAATCTTCACCTAGGAGGAGGGGGTCGCTGAAAGATCTGTTGTAGCTCTACCTGCACTATAGGTCCTTTGAGGCCTGGGTGCATCTGGTTATTGACCTCAGCTCCCTGGGTGAAGGATCAGATACCCCCTATGTCACTTTGGCACCACAATGAGAGAAGAAGCACCTTAAAGCGGAGTTCCACCCAAAAGTGGAACTTCCGCTTTAGGGAGTCCTGACCCCCCGGCATGCCACATTTGGCATGTCATTTTTTGGAGGGGGGAGCGGGTACCTAGTTTTGACAGGTACCCGCTCCCACTTCCGCTCGGAGCGCCGCGGCGCCCTGAGCGGAAGTTCTCCTCTCCCCCTCCCTCCCTGCAATCTTCTGGGACACGTCAGAGGTCCCAGAAGATTGCCGGCCAATCACGGCGCGCAGCGCGACTCGCGCATGCGCAGTGGGTACCCGGCTGTGAAGCCGCAAACTGTAACAGCCGGGTGCCCACAGCAGTGATGCCAGCGCCGAGGGAGAGGATCGAGGCTTCCGGCGGCCGCATCGCTGGACCGTTGGACAGGTGAGTAAATGGCTGGAACTCCGCTTTAAGGAATCACATAAGAAATTACCACTTGTTCTGGAACGTTCATTTTCCACCTTGTATGGACTTTGTTTGTTATTTATAATTACATCATTTTTATATGGTGTGCCACTTTGATATTTATATCCGTATTTGTGCTTAACACCAATTCACATTTATTTGATTCACACCTTCATCCTCCGTTTTTGTATTGGAGTATGTTTTCCTCTATACTTTTTTTTGCATGAAGCAATTTATTTATTTATATTTATCAATACTATTGCACTTATTCACAACACCTGTATGGTTTCACCTGAGAAGGATATAGCATCATCACTTTATTTTTTCCACCACCCGGTTAACCACTTAAGCCCCAGCCCTATTTCGGACACTTTTCGTTTACAAGTTAAAACCAGTATTTTTTCCTAGAAAACTACTTAGAACCCCCAAACATTATATATATTTTTTTAGCAAAGACTCTGGAGAATAAAATGTCGGTCATTGCAATATTTTTTGTCACGCGGTATTTGCGCAGCGGTCTTTAAAACGCCATTTTTTTGGAAAAATTTAGAAAAATCTAATTTCACTGCATTTAAAAAATACTAAACAGTAAAGTTAGCCCATTTTTTTGTATATTGTGAAAGATGATGTCATGCCGTGTAAATAGATATCCAACATGTTACGGTTTAAAATTGCGCACACCCGTGGGATGGCGAAAAACTACGGTCAATAGAGATCTCAATAGGCGACGCTTTACATTTTTTTAACGGTTACCAGTTTAGAATTAGAGTGTAGCTCTTTTTTTTTTATTATTTCTCACGCTCTGTTGATCGCGGCGATACCTCACATGTGTGGTTTGAACAGCGATTTCATTCGCAGCTCGACTTCCGTATATTTTTTTTTTTGTGCGCGAGCAGGTTTAAAAAAAAATTAAATAAATCTGATCACTTTTATTGCTGTCACAAGAGAATGTAAACATCCCTTGTGACACCAATATGCAGTGACAGGTACTCTTTATGGAGGGATCGAGGATCTAAAAGACCCTAGACCCCTCCACTACACTTCCATGTATGCAAAACGCTGAAAACTGGGTTACGTCATCGGAGACCTGATCGAAGCCGTTTCCGGCTTTGATCGGGACTCATCACATCTGGCAACCCACTGATATCTCACTAACACACCACCCTCTGCCACCACCCTCCTCATCATCATCACGCCTGACAAGCTACTGAAACCTTGCTAACACCCCACCCCCTTTCATCCTTATCCTCATCACACCTGGCACCCCACCGCAACCTTGCTAACACCCCACCCCCTGTCATCCTCATCACACCTGGCACCCCACTGATGCCGTGCTAACATCCCACCCCCTGTCATCCTCATCACACCTGGCAATCCACTGCAACCTTGCTAACATCCCAACCCCTGTCATCCTCATCACACCTGGCAACTGACTGCAACCTTGCTATCACCCTACCCCCTGTCATCCTCATCACACCTGACACCCCACTGCAACCTTGCTAACACCCCACCCCCTGTCATCCTCATCATCATCACACCTGGCACCCCACTGCAACCTTACTAACACTCCACCCCCTGTCAACCTCATCCCCATCACACCTGGCAACCCATCGATACCTTACTAACACCCCACCCCCTGTCATCCTCATCACACCTGGCAACCCACTGATACCTTCCTAATACACTACCCCTGTCATCCTCACCCCCCTTCCCTATAACCCACTGCCAGCTTCCAAACACCTGCACTGGTGAGAAAGCAGCTTATTCCAATGTTGAGAGGACAAGGGTCTCTTCCCCAGAAATATGTGGTGGTGGGTAACGTGGTCTGTGGACAGGGGCATATTGAAATTTGGAACACTACAGGGAGTGCAGAATTATTAGGCAAATTAGTATTTTGACCACATCATCCTCTTTATGCATGTTGTCTTACTCCAAGCTGTATAGGCTCGAAAGCCTACTACCAATTAAGCATATTAGGTGATGTGCATCTCTGTAATGAGAAGGGGTGTGGTCTAATGACATCAACACCCTATATCAGGTGTGCATAATTATTAGGCAACTTCCTTTCCTTGGGCAAAATGGGTCAAAAGAAGGACTTGACAGGCTCAGAAAAGTCAAAAATAGTGAGATATCTTGCAGAGGGATGCAGCACTCTTAAAATTGCAAAGCTTCTGAAGCGTGATCATCGAACAATCAAGCATTTCATTCGAAATAGTCAACAGGGTCGCAAGAAGCATGTGGAAAAACCAAGGCGCAAAATAACAGCCCATGAACTGATAAAAGTCAAGCGCGCAGCTGCCAAGAAGCCACTTGCCACCAGTTTGGCCATATTTCAGAGCTGCAACATCACTGGAGTGCCCAAAAGCACAAGGTGTGCAATACTCAGAGACATGGCCAAGGTAAGAAAGGCTGAAAGACGACCACCACTAAACAAGACACACAAGCTGAAACGTCAAGACTGGGCCAAGAAATATCTCAAGACTGATTTTTCAAAGGTTTTATGGACTGATGAAATGAGAGTGAGTCTTGATGGGCCAGATGGATGGGCCCGTGGCTGGATTGGTAAAGGGCAGAGAGCTCCAGTCCGACTCAGACGCCAGCAAGGTGGAGGTGGAGTACTGGTTTGGGCTGGTATCATCAAAGATGAGCTTGTGGGGCCTTTTCGGGTTGAGGATGGAGTCAAGCTCAACTCCCAGTCCTACTGCCAGTTTCTGGAAGACACCTTCTTCAAGCAGTGGTACAGGAAGAAGTCTGCATCCTTCAAGAAAAACATGATTTTCATGCAGGACAATGCTCCATCACACGCGTCCAAGTACTCCACAGCGTGGCTGGCAAGAAAGGGTATAAAAGAAGAAAAGCTAATGACATGGCCTCCTTGTTCACCTGATCTGAACCCCATTGAGAACCTGTGGTCCATCATCAAATGTGAGATTTACAAGGAGGGAAAACAGTACACCTCTCTGAACAGTGTCTGGGAGGCTGTGGTTGCTGCTGCACGCAATGTTGATGGTGAACAGATCAAAACACTGACAGAATCCATGGATGGCAGGCTTTTGAGTGTCCTTGCAAAGAAAGGTGGCTATATTGGTCACTGATTTGTTTTTGTTTTGTTTTTGAATGTCAGAAATGTATATTTGTGAATGTTGAGATGTTATATTGGTTTCACTGGTAAAAATAAATAATTGAAATGGGTATACTGTATATTTGATTTTTGTTAAGTTGCCTAATAATTATGCACAGTAATAGTCACCTGCACACACACATATCCCCCTAAAATAGCTAAAACTAAAAACAAACTAAAAACTACTTCCAAAAATAGTCAGCTTTGATATTAATGAGTTTTTTGGGTTCATTGAGAACATGGTTGTTGTTCAATAATAAAATTAATCCTCAAAAATACTCATTTGCCTAATAATTATGCACTCCCTGTATGTTAACAATAAAGATGCCACTCCAGGTGAATGATTAAGTGTTACCAAACCCACAACAGTAAAATCAGCCTGTATATGCAGATAGGCATGCTTGTTATACCCCTTAGTGTGGATCCTAAAGGGTTAATCCTCTGAATTGTGTAAAAAGGCTGTTCGATCCTGTCTTCCCTGATCATCTTCTTCTACAGACTCCAAAAAATAACCTAGTATTTACAGTCTATGGAGTCAGGCTGTAGAGTTCGGTGTGTATTGATAGAGAGTTTTTTTTTCTTGGGATACATGTGATCAGCACAGGCTCAATCAGCACTGTCGAGACATGTTCAGACAGAGAATTAAGGGTCTTGAAGCCTGATAGGACAATCGTGGGAGAAATGAAAACTCCTCCTACAAACTATCAGCACTCACTGATACAAGTCACAAGATTGCTCTAAATGCTATATACAGCTGATGAAAAAAGGTATTCATCAGTTTATATTTACTAAAATAATTGCATTTCCATGTTCTGTGTACTGTGGGAGACCATATATAGTGAATGTAGGATCTGGGTTTAGTAACACTTTAATTATTCACAAGCGAGGACAACTTTTTCAATAGGACTGTAATGCAGACTGTCAGTAGCACTATGCAGCAGGCTGTACAGAACAAAGCAAGTCCCTCTGTAGCAGAAGGAATTTAGTGGGCATTGCTTCTTCAAGACACTAGCCAGTGTCTCCTTTAGCCTACACCCAGTATGCTGTCTTCTAGCACAAAGAGGGGGATTTTAGCAACAACAGTCTCTGGGATCCCTTTAGGGGGTCTATATTCACAATGCCCTGGCTGCAGGTCACCTTCCTCCATGATACCTGGCAGGATCCGTGGATGTCCTCCCTCAGTCAGCTTGCAAGAGATTTACGGGTTTCTGCTTCAGTGTTTCAGACCCTCAGGACTCCTATCTGAGGCCACATGGCAGCCTGTAATGGGGAGAGGCAGCAGCCCTCTCCCCACCTGGACCTCTCCCTTTGGAGGTGGGCAGGTTTGGACAGGACTCAAGCCCATGTGCTCCTCAGATATAAACACAGTCACCCAGCATGCCTTGGGGCTCATCCCCTTCTAATTGGCCAGGGCTGTACAGACATCCATGCTCTCATCTGCCAGGTTTCCACCCACTGTCCAATGTACTCAGTAGCTATTGGATCAGTGTGAAACATCCAGACAGCACGAGCAGCACCAGGGCACACTGAGCAGCCTCTGATAAACATTCACAGTTTTATGTTAAGCAGTCAACATATACATTTTCCTGACTGTCTCCCTGTTAGACAGAGAAACCAAAAACTGTATACACTCACTCTTGCACCATGGCGCTACATGATTATGCTACTTGGTTCAGTAAAATTTTACTTTTATTTAGCCTGCACACAACAGCAGGTGCTGAACATCTGGTGCTGAGCGTTTCAGCTTAAGTACAGTTCTCATAGCAGGTCCCTTGCTTGGCACATCAGCTATTCTATTTAAAAATATCTTGTATTCTTTTCACAGACTACAAGTCATTGTATGATTGGAGAAAGAGAGATTGTGAGATTGATTTTCATACTCGGGGGGAAATTAAATAAAGCAATAACGGCACCTTTCTGACTTGCACCAGATTAAAAAATCTCTGTCCCCTTTTCGGTAGCTTTACCAAGATTTGCAGCAGATTCAGGTAGCTCTTAGTAGTGCCACTCTTACAAAGTGGTGCTTTTACGGCACCAAATCCAGTGTATGGTTGCCGGTTGTATCTGTAAGACTATATATGTATCTACTCTTTATCATATTAAATAATTTCCTCTGCATCCAATTAATACTGGTTTTAGTAATAACTTATGATATCAGCGGTGTGTGACCCTCCTTTTCCACTGGCATAGAATTTTTTTTTTTTTTAATTTCAACATTTTTATTGTTTTTTTTTCCACATAATACAATTACATATAACCATAAACAACATTCATAATATTCACAGAACTTATGCCATAAGTATCCATCCTATACAACATAAAATCCCTAACGAAGATTCCCCTCAGCTTCTAAGGTCCAAAAAAAAAAAAAAAAAGGGGTGGTTTTGACAAATCCCACCCCACAACACCACACCCCCCCGCAACACTTGGTGATTACCTGTGCAATCTACCCTATATCCACCCTCCTAGGAGGGATGTGAATCATAAAACTACATAGTTGTGACAAACATGCTCAAACAGTGAATCCATCCTCTACATCTCCCGACATTCCCCCCTAACACATCAATAATTAACAGTGCAATCCATCTATATATCGACCCTCCTAAGAGGGATATAAAACATAAAACTACACGGTTGTGCAGTTGTGTTATACATATTCAACACGTGAATCCCTCCCATTCCTATCTTCCCTGCGGTTTTATCATTACCCCGCAGTACTCGATAGGAATAAGAGAGGAGAGAGAAAAAAAAAAAAAACAACCCTAGAAATCCTTAGGACCTAGTGCCATTTGAATCTCCTATCCACCATATCTAATTCCCGGCTTGACACATCCCCTCCTATCTAAGCGTAAAACTGGCATAGAATTGTATTATTCTCATAATAATTATAAGAAGATGTCTAGGGCAGACAACTCCCCCCCCCCCTTACATTAGAGCCCCTCCACCATCAGAAGTCAAGAGTCCCCTACCCTTGCTTACCCCACACTGCACCCCACTTACAGTGTTACTGTTGAGACAAGGTGGGAGCAGAGACTAGGGGAGTGCCACAGCTGCAGGAGACGTGTGAGGCCCACATAAAATGGCCTGGTGGGCTGCATTCGGCCGGGGGGCCTGGTGTTTGACATGTGGAGTACAGAGACAGGCTGAGGCCACCACTACCTCCTCCTCTCCCCACGTTTCCCTAGACACTAGTTTCCCACCACAGCCACCCTTTCCTTGTGGTTGATAGCTGGCAGTGGGTGAAGGGGAGTAAACCTGATGGGGAATGCCCACCCAGCTTTAAAAATCCTCAATTGCTGTGCTGTCTATGTGACAGGTGCATTAGCAAGGAGGGAGCTCAGCTGCACAGAGAATGGGGTGTTTTTGTGGACTCCTTAGCCTCAGTTTGCCTCTGCATGTGATGCATGCCGCATATTCATGTACCTGTTCACAACCAGTGCACAAACTTGTCTCCCACACTGACATTTGTCGAATACACTCTTTATCTGTTTTTTTTTTCAGCTGGAACATAGCAGAACTCTGCTCCACCAACTCTATGTCTTGACACCACTGTTACTTGTACACAGAAGCCCAGCTTCTGTGTTTACAAGTGACAGCTTACCTCTCTCAGTGACTCCCACAGATCCCTCACTGCCCTGCACTCAGGTCAAAGACAAGGGAAATGCAGGTGCCCTGGGTGCAGTGCAGTCATGGTCGGGTGGGGGTGCCGTGCGCTAGGCTCCACCCTCTTTGATCCACATCTGTTGCCTGGATGATCGCTGCAAGAGGTGGAACCACCTAGAGTATGCTGGCCACTATTGGAGCTTGGCAGGGTGGTTCAACTTAATGCAACAACAAACACAGGGAAGATAACTGTGGAACACAGGGAAGATAGCGGAGCTTTTAAGAGGGGAGAAAATGAGGGTAGTTGAGAGGGTATGTGTGCAGAGATCAGAATTGAGAAGAGGTGGAAGTGAGATGTGTATGGGAAAGAAGCTGTGGAAGAGGGTTCAACTCTGCACCCTGTGCGTAGCCCACCTCTGAACTCTGCACCATGTGCATAGTGCACCTCTGCACTCTGCAACTTGTGTGTAGCGCTCCCCTGAAATCCTCATCCTGTGCATAGCACACACCTGAACTCTGCATCCTGTGCATAGTGCACCCTTAACCACTTAAGCCCCAGAGGATTTGGCTGCTAAAGGACCAGGGTTTTTTTTGCGATTTTTTACTGCGTGACTTTAACGGACAATTGCGCGGTCGTGCGACGCTGTACCTAAACGAATTTGACGTCCTTTTTTTCCCACAAACAGAGCTTTCTTTTGGTGGTATTTGATCACCTGTGCGATTTTTTGATCACGCGCTATAAACAAAAAAAGAGCGTAAATTTTGCAAAAATAACAATATTTTTCACATTTTTTTATATGAAATTCCCCAAAAAAAAAAGTAAAAATCAAAATTTTTTAACATTTTTCGGCCAATTTGTTTTATGCTACCTATGTTTGGTAAAAAAAAATCGCAAAAAGCGTATTTTGATTGGTTTGCGCAAAAGTTATCGCGTTTACTAACAAAGGGAAAGATTTTTGTCATTTTTGGTGTTTTTTTTTAACGCATAATGGCGGCGATCTGCGATTTTTTTTCGGTACTGCGACATTGCGGCGGACAGATCGGACCCTTAACTGACATTTTTGACACTTTTGGGGGTACCAGTGACATTACTGCAGTAATCAGTGCTATACATATGCACTGTTACTGCAAAAATGACACTGGCAGGGAAGGGGTTAACTTTATTGGACAGGGAGGGGTTAAGTGTGTCCTAGGGGCGTGTTTCTAACTGTGTAGGGACATTCCTATTGGTGTAAAAGCAAAGATCAACCGTTCTACATAGTAGAACGGTCAGATCTTCACTTTTACACAGGGAGAACTGACAGGCAGCTTGTTTACACAAGCTGCTCTGTCTTTCTCCCTTCACAGGAGCGATCGCAGTGTGACTGGCGGACATCGAGTCCGCCGGTCACACGCACTGACTTGTCTGTGAACGAGCCGCGGCGGGCGCGTGCCTCGGCGCGCGCCCGCCCGCGATAGGCTCGCAAGTCAGTGACAGGCGAGTGACGTACCGATACGTCACTCTGCCTGGCCGGGGCTGACCGCCGCAGTATATAGTCGTGCGGCGGTCGGCAACCAGTTAAACTCCGCATTTTATAAATAGTGCACCCCTTAATTCTGCACTCTGTGCATAGTGCATCCCTAAACTCTGCACTCTGTACATAATTCACCCCTAAACTCTGCACTCTGTGCGCAGTGCTCCTCTGAACTCTGCACTCTGTATGTAGCGCAGCCCTGAATGCCACACTCTGTACATAGTGCACTCCTGTGTGCTTTTGTACTCCTGAACCCTGCACTTTGTATGTAACATACACCTGAATCTTACACTCTGCATGTAACGTACTTCTTAACCCTGCGCTCTATGTATAACACACTCCTGAACCCTTCATTCCATATGTAACACACACCTGAATCCTGCACTCTGTATGTAATACACTCCCGGACCATGCACTGTCTACATAGTGAACTCCTGAACTCTGCTGCTTGCTGTATGTAACACACTCCTGAACCCTGCACTCTGTACATAACACACTCTTAAAGCCCACATTCTGTACATAGTGCACTATTGAACCCTGCACTCTGTATTTAGCACACTCCTGAACAATGTACTCTGTATTTAATGCCTCCTTAGGACCCTCCCACTGTTAGTGCAATTGGGCCAAACCTACCATTTGATGTATTTTGGCATGGGGAGTCCAGCGTGTGTGTGTGTGTTTCAGTGTCAAAGTTGAGTTCCTGCACCTATTCTTTGCTCTGCTCTTTATTAATTCCCCTGTATGCATTTTATGAATGGCTGAGGTGCCGAGCGAGAAATCCTCTGTGAGGTAAGTGGAGCTATATTCCACTTACTGTGTAGGCTAATTAAGTACTTGCTTTACTGAATCCAGCAGCAGCCACACATGGAACACAGTTCTTTAGTGGTTACACTGAGGTGCTTTACAGGAAGAGCCAGAGTTGCCTCAATTTTGTAGGGGACTGAGGTCTTTTTTTAGCATCTGCTGAACGATGTTGAAGATGTTTTATGAGCAGAGATGTATAGTAACGAAGTAGAACTACTTAAGTACTGTACTTAAGTACAGAAATGCGGTATCTGTACTTTCCTAGAGTAGAATTTTTTTCTCCTACTTCTACTTTTACTTCACTACATTTTTTCGATGATTTCGATACTTCTACTCAAGTATTTTTTTTTTGTGCTGCATAGTTACTCGTTACTTTTAAAAAAATTACCACTGCCAGAACAGTAGATGGCAGGTTACATAAAGCTCAAAAAAATGTGTATAATGTCATTTGTAAATCAGCGCATACGAAAATAAAGGCTGTGTATAATAAAAGCTGCTATACCAAATCTTTCCAATAAAAAGAAAATATGAAACAAACAAATAAATTGTGCTACAGTGCTTAAAGTGCATCAAGAAACTACTATCAAACACAACTTGGCTGTGCGAATAAAGTGCCTGTGCAATCAATATAATATCATCGTTGCCCCCCAGTGCCCTGCCCACACTCCACACAGTATCAAAAATAAAGTGACATGAATGTGCTAAAGCCTAAATGCAGTGAAAATAATTATTCCCACAATGTAACAGTAAATTCAATTCATATAAAATATGACAATAAATCACAATAAAATAAGTTATGAAATAAGTTAGGTCAGGTGCGTGCAACAAGTTGAAGTGTGTAAACCTATCTATAACGAAAAGTCCATAAATGAATTTCAGTGTGCAAATCTAAAGTGTCACTTCACTTGTCAGATGCTTCCACCTCCTTCAGTGCTCGAGTGACCGACCAACACACTTAATGGTGGTGGGTGGCACTGGTGGATAGCGTCTGGGTGGCACTGTGGCACTGGCACTGACTGCACTGGTTCAAAAAGCCATATATATTTAATTATTTCAATTCTCAATCTCATAGGTCCTCTCCTCATAAGATATTAATAACTTAAGATTAGGTGATGAACTTCTTGGCGGCCCTGGCAGGATGACGGGGACAACGCCCGCCACTTCTGGAGCCGGGCCGCTGTGATTACCCAACATGTGACAAAGTGACAGCCAGGAGATCTAGTGGCTAGTAGTGCTCAACAATACCGCTTTTATATATAAAAATGAAAAAAATTTACTGACTCACAATTTAGTAGTTGGTAGCGTGTAGCAGTAGGCAGCACAACTCAATTCAATCAATCCCACAGCCTCGCTCGCGCCGCGGCCCGCGGAATCACTGTCATGATCATCAAGTTAAGAGACCGCACTGGAGGAGCCATGCTGCCGTCTTCCCGCTCGCGGTCTCTGCCTCTAGATGTGTTGTGTGTCACTCAGACTCCACCCCTTAGGGCCCTTACTGAGAGGAGTTGTGACACGGGCGGCGGGACTCGGAGCATTTTCTTCGTTATCTCATCTTCTTCTCTATGAGGTGAGTGAGGTGGACCGTAGAGAGGGCCTAATCCTTGCCATGGCAAATGTGCCATTTGAGAATCAAATAATCAATATAAAATATTAATATATTATATACACACGGGTCATGGGTGGCTTTTTTGAACCAAGAAGAGTGAGACTGAAGGCTATGATGATTATTCGACTATCCATGGTCCATGGACCATAAGTGTTGTGTTGTGGTGGTGCCTGTGCTTCCTGCGGCCTGCCTCTGCCTGTGCGGCTGTGCCTGCACTGCAGTGGCACTTGACTTGAGCAAAGCAAATGAGCACTACTAGTGTGAAGGACAGGTGGTGGAAGCATGTTCTGACAAGTTCTTATAATGAAAATAATATAGACAGCTTTTTGAACCAGTGCAGTGCCAGTGCTACTAAGGTGAGAGGCAGAGAGAGAGGCTATCCAGTCCACCACTTTACTTGAGCAGATCACAGAAGAAAGGTGGAAGCATCTGACAGCAAGTGACAGCACTTCTTAGATTGCACACTGGAATTCAGTTATGGACTTTTCGTTATAAAGTTTAGTTTACACGCTTAAACTTGCACCTAACTTATTCACAATCACAACTTATTTTATTGTGGTATATGTCACTTTATTTTTGATACTGTGGGCGATGATTTTGAATACAAGAAGAATATATTTATATAATTGCAGGCACTTTATTAGCATTTTTAGCACAGCCACTTTGTTAGTAGTTTTCGATGCATTTTTCACTTTAAGCATTGTAGGTTTGATGAAGCTGGCCTGGCACATCATCATCAATTGAGCAAATCAAATCAAACCGCGATTAAGAAGACTGCGCATGCTCCTGTTCTGCCTTTTGATCAGCTGAAACGATGGACGAACAAAAAACACCACCTTCCACCCCTGGCCCTTCAACTTCAAGTGATCTGCCTGGCTGTGAGAGTGACGAAGCTCAGGAAGGAGACCACCCCTGGCTTTAAAAGGGGAAGGGAGGGACATACTTTATCTGTTTTTTGTTTACAAAAAGTTACAGCCTAAGGAATTGTGATTGTCCTTTAGGTTAATCATTTGAATAAATCATTTGAAATAATAAAAAACAATATGATGTTCAAACTTTTGACTTCTTTCTTTAATAACTACATAACACAGTACTTCTACTTCTACTTTCAGTATTGAGTAGAAATTTTTTGAAAAAACTACTGGTACTTTTTACTTTTAGTACTTAAGTAGCAAATTTTTTGAAAAAACTACTTGCAATACTTAAGTAAAAAAAATGTTGAATACTTTAGTACTTCTACTTAAGTAACTTTTTCTGCGAGCACTTCCACTTCTACTCAAGTCACTTTTTGATCGAGCACTTGTACTTTTACTCAAGTAGAAATTTTGAATACTTTATACAAGTCTGTTTATGAGTCTGTGGTGGCCACTGCTCTTCTGTATGCAGTGGAATGCTGGGGAAGCAGGCTTAGGGTAGCTCACACCAACAGACTCAACAAACTGATACTCAAGTCCAGTGATGTTGGATTATGCTGTTCAGGGTACGTTCAATCCTGGACAACTCCTCCCACCCACTCCACAATACACTGGTTAGTCTACAGAGTACCATCAGTGACATTGTTACAACCACGATGCACCACAGAGAGGGAATCGTTTTTGCCTGTGGCCATCAAATTTTATAATTCTCCTCTGTGAGGGCTAATGTGAAGATTAAGGCTGGGTTCACATATGTGCAATCTTGATGCGGGTTTCCCTGCATCCAAATCGCCTGACAGGCGAGTGTGACTAGCTCTCAAAGGAGCTGGTTCACACAGGTCCGTGGCAGCCACAGAACCGATTGCAAAAGGGTCCTGTGTGTGTTTGGGTCCGGTTCAGGTGCGAATTTAAGCAATAATTCGGAACTGAATTGCACCTGAACCGGTGAACAGACACACACCGGACCCCAGGCACGAACCCGCGGCCGCACATATGTGAACCCGGCCTAAATATGGTTTATGATCAGGATTTTTATGTAGTTTTATAGTATGTTGGTATTATGTTAATTATTTGGGGCAGTGTTAGAGAAAGTGGTGTATAATTTGCATGTTGGTAGTTTGATTTTTTGTTTTCAATCTGTTTTATTTATTCTATTTTGTATTTTAATAGTATGGATGTTTTATTATAGTATAGGTTTAATTTGTTTTATTTGTACTAATTGCTGTTATTGGTCATGTTATTGTGCTTTGTTCTGTTCATTGTTGTGATCTTGTGTTGTCTTTGTTAAATCTAGTAGCTGTATCGCAATAATTTCCCTTTGGGATGATTTAAGTATTCTGAATCTGAATATATCTTAACAGTGTGCATGTTCAGAAATTATTTTTCCCCAGAGATCAGATTTTTGAATAGCACAGATTGCCAAAACCCCTGTTATTAGAGGGATGGAGGTATATAGTCCAGGTACCCAAACCTTCCTGTCATGGCTGAAAATCATGCTATTATTAGAGGTAAAGCTTCAGGACTTCCTAAAAGGTTGCCCATAATAGTGATGTGCCAATTGGAATTTGTGGAGGTAGGACTTGCAAGTGTTGGCACTTTACCCGTCATTGACCTGGCATTGGACCATGACTGGAGGGCTACATTTGCAGAAGTTGGCCCCTTACCCCTGTGACATAGTCTCTTTAAGACTGGAATGTTCCAGCACTTTGCACTTTAACATAAGAAAAGGAAAACCAAAGAACAAAGCAAAGCTTTATCAAAATGTATTGTTTTGTAAACATGGATCTGCAGCGCCCTCTTCTGTAGGAAAAATATAGTATTTTTTTTTACAATTCACTGTATAGCGAGTGCATCATATTGCATATTGTATATTATATATTTTTTTCTATTTTAATCAATTTTCAAATTTGGCAAGTGTAACAGTACACAGTAAATCGGGGTTTCCTGCTCTGCTAAAATGTTTGTGTTTGTTTCATAAGGATACAGTACCCTTAATGCTGTCGTTCCTGCCCCCCCCCCCCACAGCAGTGTCCTCTTCCCTCATTTTACCCCCCCCCCCTACAGTGGTCTCTTTAACCCCCTTAACATTGCAGCCCCTATTCATATTGCAGCCCCCCTCAGCTCTGCCCCCCCCCCATTCACATTGCAGCCCCTCTGTTAGGATCAGTGTCATTACGTGGGTCACCTGCTGGTGGCACTGTTGTTCCTGGAACTGAGGGGCTCAGTTCCAGGGCCCACCAGTGGGTGTCTCCCAGAAGCTGGACTGTACTTTTAATTAAGCTGCACCTGAGGAGGACTGCTGAGGCAGTGTTGCCAACCGTCCGTATATTTACGGACAGCCCGTAAAATCAGGGCACTTTTCTCCTGCCCGTAAATGCCCGTAGCAGGAGAAAAGTGCCCGTGACAAATGGCTGCGATCGGCTGGGTTCGGAACTGCGCATGTGCAGTTTCGGAAATGCCCGAGATGATCCGATCTGTCATTTCCTGGAATCTGGATTCAGCCGAGCGAGCGAGCGAGCAGGCGGGCGGTACCCTGGCCAGGGGGGTGGGTCTGGCTGCTGTCAGAAGCTCTGCGGCACGCCTACTTGTGATAAGGCGCCGGATTCAGCCAAGCGAGCGGCGGTACCCTGGCCAGGGGGGTGGGTCTGGCTGCTGTCAGAAGCTCTGCGGCACGCCTACTTGTGATAAGGTGCACCGCCGCCACGGCTCGAGTTGAGTGCGGATTACTGATGATGTCATGGCGCATTTCCCGGCCGCCACACCACCGCCAGGCGCCAGAATTTAAAAAAGCAGGAGCCCCAAGCTGCAGTTGAGCAGGCGGAAAGCAGAATATGGAGCCTGTGTCGTGGTGCCGGAGTGTTGACTGTGCTGCAGGACGGAGTCAACGGAAATCATCACATCCATCCACAGTCACAGAGGGAGTCATCATGGACACCAGCTCAGGCAGGCACAGGTCGGTCAGATAAAGTCTTCGCTGTTCAGCCAGGTCCATCCCATCTACACAAACTAAATCTATCTGCTGCATTATGTGTTAACACAGGCAGCTGAACTTCAACTGCCTGTGTTAACACATAATGCAGCAGATAGATTTAGTTTGTGTAGATGGGTGGACCTGGGTTAATGTATATTTCAGTCATTTATTTTACTAAAAAGAATGTTTGCTCTGCCTCTGGCAATGTCAGAGCTGAAGACAATGTATTGTATTAGAAAGGAGCTTTTAAGCTACAATGTAAAACCATTTTCCAGCAATCATTAGGCTTTTAAATTGGGAAAGTGGTTTAACAATGCCCAGAGAATAACTTTAATTTAATAGCCTAATGCTTGCTGAAAAATTATTTTACATTGTAGCTTAAAGAGGAAGTAAAGTCCCCCAAAAAAACGAGGAAAAAAAAAGCCCTGTAAAGAGAAAGGCATAATGAGCTAGTATGCCTCCAACTGCATGTCCATATCCTGACCCAACTAGCTGCACTTTTCCTGCATTTAATCCAGTGAAAATTTCCTCTACTACACTGTTGCCCCTAGCAACCTCTCAGAAATTCTCCTCTGTAACTGTCGCTCCTTTTCCACCATCTCCTAATACTGCCATTACTCCATCTACTTCACAATCTATTCATAGCCCTGCAATCACTTGCAAGATTCCTGTATCTAAACCTAAAAAGAAAAGGAGATTCTTCCCAACACATACAATTATACCTGCTACTCAGCCTGCTGATCCGGTGCCTGCTGTTCCAGTGCCTGCTACTCAGCCTGCTTTTCCATTGCCTTCTGTTCCAATGCTTGCTGTTCCATTGCCTGCTGTTCCATTGCTTGCTACTCGGCCCGCTGTTCCGGTGCCCACTGCCCCGGTGCCCGCTGTTCCAGTGCCTGCTGATCCGGTGCCTGCTACTCAGCCTGCTGTTCCTGTGCCTGATACTCGGCCTGCTGTTCCGGTGGCTGCTGTTCCAGTGCCTGCTGTTCCAGTGCCTGCTACTCAGCCTGGTGTTCCAGAGCCTGTTGTTCCGGTGCCTGCTGATCCGGTGCCCGCTACCCAGCCTGCTGATCCAGTGCCCACTGCCCAGCCTGATGTGCCTCTGCCCGCTGCCCAGCTTGATGTGCCACTGCCCACTGCCCAGCTGGATGTGCCACTGCCCGCTGCCCAGCCTGATGTGCCACTGCCTGTTGCCCAGCCTGATGTGCCCCTGCCTGTTGCCCAGCCTGATGTGCCACTGCCTGCTGCCCAGCTTGATGGTCCTCGGCCCGCTGTCCAGCCTGACGATCCTTCACCTGATTCCCAGCATGCCGCTGGCGCTCCCCTGCCTGATGTCCAGCTTGCTGCTAGTGCTTCCCTGTCTGATGCCCAGCTAGTTTTTGGTCCCAGCGTTGGGACATGTGCTGCATTGAGGGCATGTATATTCCTAATGTTACGCCTTTTCAGGAATTTGATATGTGGGGTACCTAGACGGCTTCCAGACCCTGGTGGTGGGGTGCATGATCAATTACTGGACTCTGGTGGCACACCTTCCAGCAAGTTAAAAGACTTTAGCCTGGAGAGTGCAAGGAAGTCCACAGACATAGAGGGGAGACCTTTCTGGAGTTTCGGGGTGGAAGCACAATGGAGCGTCCGGAGGCCGCTCCTTAAAGTAGGGGAACTGTCAGGATCAGTGTCATTACGTGGGTTACCTGCTGGTGGCACTGTTGTTCCTGGAACTGAGGGGCACAGTTCCAGGGCCCACCAGTGGGTGTCTCCCAGCAGCTGGACTGTACTTTTAATTAAGTTGCACATGAGGAGGACTGCTGAGGGAATATAAGCACACCCTTCACTGAGGCTCAGTGCTTCAGTATTTTCTCTGCTAGCCATGTCCCTGTCTGAGCCTGATCCTGAAACCTGCATCCTGAAACCTGTATTCTGATCCTGAGTCCCGTTCCCTGTACCTTGCTTCCTGTACCTGGCTCCCTGATTTCCTTGTCTCCTGCCCCTGTCCTGCTATTGTTTGCTCCATCCTTTTGTATATAGTTTGTTCTATTGGGGTTTTGTACTGTTATCATTTATATTTTGTTTACTTGTTTATGGTCTACTGGTGTTGGTATTGGAGTGTGTCATTTTGCTTAATAAACTTATTTACACCTTTATCCATCTGGGTCCTGATTCCTTGGTGCAGCCAACTGATCTGATCACCCTTTCTGGATGCCTGCATGTGGTATCCCTGACACCCTCTCAGCTCTGCCCCCCATTTACATTGCAGCCCCACTCAGCTCTGCTTCCCCTTTTCACATTGCAGCCCCCCAGAGCTCTGCCCCCCATTCACATTGCAGCCCCCCTCAGCTCTGCCTAGTCCATTCACATTACAGCCCCCCTCAGCTACCACCACTGAGCAATATCACCCCTGACACCCTACTGAGAACTACTCCTCTGCTACCACCACTGAGCTTGAGTGACCCCAACCCCCCCCCCCCCGGAGGACCACTGCTGTCCACTACCATTACTGAGCACCAGTGTTCACTCCTGACCCCTTATTAAGGACCAATATCCCTCACTATGATCAATGAGCACCAATGCCCACCTCTGACATCCCACTAAGGACCAATGCCCTCATATATGACCACTAAGTACATGTGTCCACCCTTGACCCCCCCAGTAGGGACTCCTTGATACCACCACGAAGCACCACTGCCCGCCTGACTCCCCACTGAGTACCAATCCACCAAAATATCACCACTGAGCACCAGTGCCCACCCTTTACCCCCCCCCCCACACTGAAGACTAATGCCCTCTACTCCACACCACACCCTATGTGCATTGGACGTCCATCAATCTATAAACCATCTGTGCTTCCATCACACCAAGTGCATGTTGGCATATGGTGGGACACAAAATGCACCACCATATGTCAACGTGAGCACCCTAAAAAAAGAGCATTGTATTAAAGAAAAAAACTCCAACAGCTGTAACTATACTAGTTATTCATTGCACCTGACATCTATTTTACCGTAAAACCTTTTTAGCTGAATTCCAGACACAAAAACTTATATTTTAAATATATTCCTCAGTAGCCACAAAGGACATAAATTAGTGATCAATCGGTAACGGTTTTTCGTTGCCGATACCGATATTTTGGTCATCGCATATCGGTATCGGCCGATATTGTCCGACATTTTTGTACATTTAAAATTTTGCAAAAGAAACACAAATTTCGACACAAATCTGTTACTGAACATGTTAATCTTTATTTATTAACATTTTAAACATTAAGGGCTCATTCTTCACACCTTAACTGCATGAAAACTGATATGAAAACTGCATTGCAGGGACATCAGTTTCACATCATCTGATTGTGCATTAATGCATAATAAACTGCTTCAGTAGTGCACTCACTCACTGCAATAATTTTAAATCACTACTGCAATGCAGTCAGTGCAAAACTGCTAGGAAAAAAACCTAGGCAACAGCTAGACATTGCATTAGCAGTAGATCCGACGCATTTCGTCTAAGGTGACATCATCTGGGCTTTTTTTATTGTCTTCACAAACTGTCATTTGTTGTTGCTGGCTGCTGTATATTTAGGGTTTGCCCAGTATACTGTATAACCGTAATGAGAGTGAGTTGCCAGCATTCTCTGGTTGCAGCATAGCCTTTACTTTGTCAGCAACCTTTTGGTGAATCTTTTCCAGCATTTTGGTTCGATAATACATCTCACTCTTCAGTGTGTAGCTTGGCTCAAGTATGGACATCAACCGCTTAAATCCTGAGTCAGACACCATTGTAAATGGCTGGTTATCAGTGACAATCATCTATGTGATTACTCTATCCAGCAGTTGGGATCTTCCATCTGAATCTACACAGTGATACCTGTTTTTTCAGAAACATATATGTTATTGTTGCCTGGGATAGTGGAGGAGGTATTTCAAAAATCGCATTGATATTAATTTAGTTTTTTCTGTGCTGCATGATATAATTGACTATGATGAACTCTTAGATGGGCCCAAAGATTTGACGTATTTTTGCTTTTTGCAGTTACTGATCCCATGCTTATATTGTTTGTGCATGTGTTGCACACTGCTGCTTTTCCTCTAGAAGGTTGAGATGAGAAATAGTCAGAGACCACACTTTTACTTGTTCTGTCTTCATCCATCTCCATTGCAATTTGAAAGAGACAAAATATTAAAAAAATGGCTTGCTGGCACCCTGTTGGGGGTCGGTGGCTGACGCCTGGCAGTGTGGGTGGCTTGCTGGCACCCTGTTGTGGGTCGGTGGCTGACGCCTGGCAGTGTGGGTGGCTTGCTTGCTGGCACCCTGTTGTGGGGTGGCTGGCTGGCTGCTGTCACCCTGCTGTGGGTCAGTGGCTGACGCCTGGCAGTGTGGGTGGCTTGCTTGCTGGCACCCTGTTGTGGGGTGGCTGGCTGCTGTCACCCTGTTGCGGGTCGATGGCTGATGACTGGCAGTTTGGGTGGCTGGCTGGCACCCTGTTGTGGGGTGGCTGGCTGCTGTCAGCCTGTTGTGGGTCGGTGGCTGACACCTGGCAATGTGGGTTGCTTGCTGAAATGCTGGCACCCTGTTGTGGGTCGGTGGCTGAAGCCTGGCAGTGTGGGTGGCTTAACAGAAAACACAGCGTTTGCAAAAATGAAAAGTGTATGGATACTTGAAAAGTATATGTAAAGTGCAAATCAATCAAAGTCTAATAATATAGTGCAAATCAATCAAAGTCTAATAATATAGTGCGAAATAATGCAACTAATTACACAATCCCATGCAATACATCAATGTAAAATGCAATTAAAAAAGTGCAATCAGTGCTGTGCAATTTGAAAAAGGTGCTGGTGATATTTTGAATAGGTGCTGAAGTGCTCCAAAGTGCCAAACATCTCAATCCCCTTCAGGGACCCTACTCACCAGAACTGTTGGACCCCATGGGGGTCAAAGGAAGTTTATCAAAAGATATTTCCTCCAGGAAGACTCCCTGTTATGACCTTGTCTGCAATACACTATGGAACGGAGCAAGGGATCCTCTCACTGATGTCAAATTACAGCTCCCTGTAATTGCAGCCCCTTACATACAATGGCCCTGGACAGCTCCAAAAAAATTGAAGTTCCACATGGTGAAGCCCGTATGAATAAAGTTTATTACCACATAAAATATTACTTACAAAATGATGGAGTGATCAGACATATAAAAGAGCATAGAGCGCTGTAGTACAATCAGATCCGGGAGTGCCGGAAATTTTGAGAGGTGGTTTCTGATTGGAGCCCTGGTCACTAGGTGTTCTTCTAGTATAGTATTTAAGCATGGCCGCTCGCCGGAAGAGATGTCTTTGATAACACCCAAGTGGGAGGGCGAAACGTGTCGGCGTACCTGCGGCGTACGTGCGGCGGAGTCTGACGTCACTTCCTGGTTCCCGTGGAACGCTTGCTGATGCGGCGCTCCCGGGAACTGATTGTACTACAGCGCTCTATGCTCTTTTATATGTCTGATCACTCCATCATTTTGTAAGTAATATTTTATGTGGTAATAAACTTTATTCATACGGGCTTCACCATGTGGAACTTCAATTTTTTTGGAGCTGTCCAGGGCCATTGTATGTATTTTATATAGATGTAATTTATTAAAATACTGCAAATAATCATACTCATATATACAGCACAGTATTTAAAGCAAATGTTAATTTTTTACAAGTAAAGTTGCAATTTCGTTTTAACACCACTAGGGGGAGACATGTACTTATACTGGTACATACTGCATATGACAAAGAAGCTGAGCTGAAGTCAAAAATAGATGGCCATTTTATAATTAATTATGTATGTTGATTTTTTCCCATTGTAATGAGGAAACTAAGTTTTTTTACAGTCTTCAGATGTACATGATTATATATATATATATATATATATATATATATATATATATATATATATATATATATATATATATATTGATGTGATAAACTTAAAGTGAGAGTTTCAGTGAATTGTCAGGGGTTACATATTCCAAGTTATTATTACAATCTCAAGACTTTCACATTTTTACTTTCTTGCTCTTCTACATTTTTGTAATTCTATCAAATATGCAATAGTCACTAAGCCCTGGTGCACACTATATTGCGTTTACGGCCCTCGTTTGCAGGGGCATGGCAGCCCATTCATTTCCTGCAGAAAAAAGATGCATGCACAATTTTAAAAAAAGCAGGTAAATTTCCTGCACCTGCAAATATGCTGTGTTTCTAAATGCATGGGGTGGCTTTAACCTCCCTGGCGGTAGGATTCTTTTGGATTTTAGGTGCTGAAAGCGGTACCATTATTTTGCATGTATTTCTTGTGAATGAGCAGTCCAAACCAACTGTATACATTTATTATATACAGTATATATATATATATACATATATTATGTATACATATATTATATATATATATATATATATATATATATATACAGTTGGTTTGGGCTGCTCATTCACAATAATTACGCATATATATATATATATATATATATATATATATATATATATATATATATATATATATATATATACGTGTGTGTGTGTATATATATATATATATATATATACTGTGTGTATATATGTATATATGTATATATATATATCTATATATAGATATATATATATATATATATATATATATTTACATAAAAAGTACAGTAAAACTGCAGGAAAGGGCACTGGGGGGCAATGTAATGTGAATCTTTTTATTTTGAATGGTATCAGTGTGTTTGGTGTGTTTTACATTTGAATTTGCCGCTGGTTCCACCCCCCGGCGGACGTCACGTCGCTGGAGACAGAAGCCGGGGCTCGCAGACGATCGGGAGGAAGCTCTGCCGCCGCATACCGCCGCATTCTTCGCTGGATCCCGGAGAAAAGGTAAGTAAAACCTCTACCAGGATCCAGCGATCTTCCTAGCGCTACCCCGAGTTTGGCTCGGGGTTACCGCTTTTGGCTCTAAAATCTAACCCCGAGTCACGCTCGGGAATACCGCTAGGAAGGTTAAGAATGAATGGCAGCCCCACACATTTTTTTAACAGCAGTGCGTTTTGAATGTGGGTGGTTGCGGCTTGCGGAAATCGCTGCTATTTCTGAATCCGCAACCACCTGCAATAGTGTGAGCCAGGCATTAATTGGGTTTCTGCATATAATTTGTGATTAATCAGCAAATGTTGTTAGCCATACAGGGAGTCCATTGTTCTCATAAGGCCCCTTTCACACAGGCGGACCGTTCAGATCCGCCTGTTCGTTTTTTTTGGCGGATCTGAACGGTCCCCCAATGCATTCCTATGGGGGATCGGATGTCAGCGGAGACATGTCCGCTGACATCCGACCCGATCCGTCAAATCTGGACGGATGGAAACCCTATTTTCCATCCGTCCAGCGGATCGGATCGGATGAGAACGGACCGATGGCCCATTCCTATCCGATTTCCCCCATAGAGATGCATGGGGAACGGACAGCTGTGTCTCCGCACACAGCACGGAGACACAGCTGTCATCCTTCTGCTCAGCGGGGGATCGATCCCCCGCTGAGAAAAGCGGAGTCCTTTTGATGGACACAGGGTGTGAAAGAGCCCTAAGTCAGACTAGTAACTTATCCCATCCTTCCTCCTCCCTGCCTGCTCTGTACTAGCCATATATATGTTCAGTAAAAGAAAGAGAGCATTTGAAAGCAAAGAGCTTCTGCAGTGCCCTGTCTTTTGAAAGCCAATACGTTTTATGAATCTCGTGTAATTGGTGCACCCTGTATTAAATGATTTTCAACCCTTTTAATGCCAGAGCTATTTTTTGCACACATGTGTAAAAAAACTGTTGAAGGCCTAAAGATTACTTAAAACCCCAATATTATATATTTTCTGAGAGTAGATACCCTTGAGTATTAAATGGTGGTAGTTCCATTTTTTTTGCGCAACTATTTTTTAGAGTCACTGGTCTACCTCCCCTCCTCTGGGTGACATCCACTATGTGGGTCCTTGACCTTCAGCGGAACCTGGGAAGCATGCGGAGGGGCACACTTCTGGCGGTCAGTAAAAGCATACAGCCACACATTCCTTTCTTCAGAAAGCCAACAGCTTGTGATATATACACACACCATACTTCCCAACTATCCCTGATTCGCCGATACCATCCCAGAAATTGGTTCCTGTCCCAGAGTCCTGGCGAATCAGGGCTGAGTCCCGGAATGCCCTTGGCATGTGCAGGGCTTCTTGGTTCCCACACCCCATGAGCAACACATTATATGGTAGTCTCTTCTTGGCTGCCTCTGACACGCAGTGCAGATTGGAGTGCACTGAACCCGCCTCTCCTCCTGCATTTTCCTATACACAGAGGAGCAGCACACTACTATGCCACAGATCTGAGGTCTGTGATTTCTATATACACGAGACTTGCACAGGAGGGAGGCATGGGGAAGAGGGTGAGGGGGGGGAGGATGGAGCCTTGATGGGATCGGGGATGGATGGAGCTGGGATAGGATCAGGGGGATGGATGGAGCTGGGATAGGATCAGGGGGGTGGATGGAGCTGGGATGGAATAAGGGGGAAGAATGGAGCTGGGATAGGATCAGGGGGAAGAATGAAGCTGGGATGGGATCAAGGGGATGGATGGAGCTCGGATGGGATCAGGGGGATGGATGGAGCTGGGATGGGATCAGGGGGTTGGATAGAGCTGGAATAAGATGGAATCAGGGGGATGGATGGAGCTGGGATGGGATCAGGGGGAAAGATAGAGCTGAGATGTGATCAGGGGGAAGGATAGAGCTGGGATGCGATCAGGAGGGAGGATAGAGCTGGGATGGGATCAGGGGGAAGGAAATAGCTGGGATAGGATCGGGGAAGGATGGAGCTTAGATGGGATTGGGGGATGAATAGAACCGGGATGGGATCAGGGGGAAGGATGAAGCTGGGATGGGATTGGGGGATGAATAGAACCAGGATGGGATCAGGGGGAAGAATGGAGCTGGGATGGGATTAGGGGGAAGGATGGAGCCAGGGTGGGATCAGGGGGATGGATGGAGCTAGGATGGGATAAGGGGGAAGGCTAGAGCTGGGAAAGGATCAGGGAATGGATTGAACTGGGATGGGATCTGGGGGAAGGATGGAGCTGGAATGGGATCAGGAGATGAATGGAACCGGGATGGAATCGGTGGTTGAATGGAACCGGGATCGGATCGGGAGCTTGGATGGAGCTGGCATTAGATCAGGGAATGGATAGAGCGGGGATTGGATCGGGGTGTTGGATGGAGCTGGGATGGGATTGGGGTGGTTGATCAAGCCGGGAAGGGATCGGGGGGAATGGATGGAGCCGGGAAGTGATTGGGTGAATGGGTGGAGCTGGGATCAGATTGGTGGATGGATGGAGCTAGGATTGGATAAGGGTAAGGATGGAGCTGGGAAGGGATCGGGGGATAGATGGAGCCGGATGGGATCGAGCGATGGATGGAGCTGGCATGAGATTGGGGAATGTATAGAGTTGGGATGGGATCAGGGGATGGATGGGGCGGGGATTGGATGGGGGTGGTGGATGGAGCCGGAATGGAATTGGGGTGGTAAATGGAGCCAGAATAGGATCGGTGGTGGATGGAGCCAGGATGGGATCGGGGAAATGGATTGAGTCGGAATGGAATTGGGGGAATGGATGGAGATGCCCCTGCATTGTGTACATTACATACTTCTGTCCCCTGCATTCCGTACATTACACACTCCTGTCCCCTGCATTCTGTACATTATATACCCCTCTCCCCTGCATTCTGTACATTACATACTTCTGCTCCCTGCATTCTGTACATCACATAATCCTGTACATTATACACTCCTGTCCCCTGCATTCTGTGCATTACATACTCCTGTCCTCTGCATTCTGTGCATTACACAGTCTTGTCCCCTGCATTCTGTACATTACACACTCCTTTCCCCTGCATTCTGTGCATTACACACTCCTTTCCCATGCATTCTGTGCATTACATACTTCTGCCCCCTGCATTCTGTACATTACATACTCCTGTCCCCTGCATTCTGTACATTACATACTCCTATCCCCTACATTCTGTACATCACATACTCCTATCCCCTGCATTCTGTGCATTATGTATTCCTGTCCCTGCATTCTGTACATTACATACTCCTGTCCCCTGCATTCTGTACATTATGTACTCCTTTCCCCTGCATTCATTGATTTATGTCGTTCATATATAGAGGAAACCTTAAGCTTGTACTCTTTGCTTTCCAGTGCTAAACAATGGCACTTTCTTGTTTCTATCAACATAAGTCTATAGATGCCCAAAGAAATACAAATCAGACACTGGGGCACGATTTTACAACTCTCAAAATATAAAAATTTTCTTGAGTTTGCCTGTCTATAAAAATGTATAGAGATTGAAGCCGTCCACCATTGGGACGCATAATAGATGGCTTCTCTATAGCATTAAAGTATTAAATAGTTGTTTTTTTTCTGAGCATGCATGAAAGAGGAAGAGGCCAGCCAAAACATCTCTGCAGTGGCGGCTGTGACCTCAGAAGTCAAGCACCTAGAACAAGCATCCAAATCAGTACTCTGACTTTTTTTTTGCTGCATGCTTGTTCTAGTTCAGTAACTGAATCCAGCTTTTAGTTAACAATTGTAGCACTGCCCCCTAGAGGACTGCTGAGAATTACACTTTCTGGATTCCCCTGGGTTACCCGTAGCAACTGATAGCAGATAAACAACAATGAAAGTCCTTGGCTCGGTCAATAATCAATCCAGGGGGTGTGGTTTTTGTGTTTTTATTTGGAACTTGGATAGGAGAAGGGATGAGTGGGATACTCCAACTATTAACAGTCTTGAGAACAGCTAACTGTAGAATGCGGAAAGGCCGCTGCTTCACCTTGCCACTGAAGTGAAGGTACATTTAAGGTTCCTGCTTGGTTTTTCTCTTCAGAGTTCTAACTTGGCACCCCCTTTACTTTCACTGCCTGTGTGCTAACATCCGTCCACTGACTCTATCCTCTGGAGTGGTCCCCTTCCTGACCGACCCCTGGACAAGTTGTTCTGTTCTCTGGACCTCTGGGTTCAGCCACACTTTCTGGTTCACTAGGCCGACTGCCTGTGACCACCTTCCACTGCTTCAGAAGAGAAGACAGCCATCACCCTCCTTCTGGGACTTGGCTTCCCGCCCAAAGACACCCTGCCACATGTGTCCTTGGCTTTTATAGTATATCCCAGGATGCACTGCTTGTCTGTGCCAAACCACTGAGACAGCCACAAAAGCCTGTGTGTCACTGGCTGGGTTTCCTCCACTGTCCAACAGGCTTCCCTATTGGACACAGTGGGGACACTCCCTCAGCCCAGATGAATCACACATCAGACACACTGAACAGGTCTAACTAGTGATCATGCTCCCCTGATAAGCAGAGTGCATCTATATTTTGCCTGCTGCTCTCCTGATAGGCAGGCAAAGCCAAAACTACTCTCCCTACCTAGCACCTATATAGGAGGGTGCAACACAATGGTAGCTGTACATATTTCTCTTGTGACAAATTTCTTTTATAGGGAAGCTATAAGTCTGGATTTACGCTGTTCTATGTGCGTGCAGCGCACATGCTAACGCAAACATTTAAGTATGAACAGACTTGTATAAAGTACTCGAAATTTCTACTTGAGTAAAAGTACAAGTGCTCGATCAAAAAGTGACTTGAGTAGAAGTGGAAGTGCTCGCAGAAAAAGTTACTTAAGTAGAAGTACTAAAGTATTCAACATTTTTTTTACTTAAGTATTGCAAGTAGTTTTTTCAAAAAATTTGCTACTTAAGTACTAAAAGTAAAAAGTACCAGTAGTTTTGAAAAAAAATTTCTACTCAAGTACTGAAAGTAGAAGTACAAGTACTGTGTTATGTAGTTATTAAAGAAAGAAGTCAAAAGTATGAACATCATATTGTTTTTATTATTTCAAATGATTTATTCAAATGATTAACCTGTGTTTGTTAGTAGTTTCTTGATGCACTTTAAGCGCTGTAGCACCATTTATTTGTTTGTTTCATATTTTCTTTTTATTGGAAAGATTTGGTATAGCAGCTTTTATTATACACAGCCTTTATTTTCGTATGCGCTGATTTACAAATGACATTATACACATTTTTTTGAGCTTTATGCAACCTGCCATCTACTGTTCTGGCAGTGGTAATTTTTTTAAAAGTAACGAGTAACTATGCAGCACAAAAAAAAAATACTTGAGTAGAAGTATCAAAATCATCGAAAAAATGTAGTGAAGTAAAAGTAGAAGTAGGAGAAAAAAATTCTACTCTAGGAAAGTACAGATACCGCATTTCGGTACTTAAGTACAGTACTTAAGTAGTTCTACTTCGTTACTATACATCTCTGAGTATGAATGGGCCCACAGAGCTTGGCCTTCACACTTTCACAATAAGCTGTGGTGCACAGGTGTGAACTAGTCACATAAGAAAGAATTTCTGCTTGACACCTACTTTCATGCAGCCAAAGGGACAGACAGGTGTGAATGAATAGGCTCTAAAAACTTTACATCAGTTTTATTTTTTTTTCTTTTACAGTTTAAACATTTTTAAACTGACTATTTATTTTTTTTACTATATATCATTTATATTAACCTAAAGAAATAAACATTTAATACATAACAAAGAATCTCAGAACAGTTAGACTTTTCTGAATACAAAGCACAGCAGTAGTTGCCTTCGTTTGGATGCCTTGGAAAGAATTAGGCCTCTTTCACAAAGTCGCTCAATTTTGCCACGATTTTACCGCAATTTTTTTTTGCTGTGATTTTGACGCTATTTTGCCATGATTTTGACTGGACATGAAGCCTATGTCTATGGACCTGAAAACCCATCAGAGTCGGGCCAAAGTAGTGCAGGGACTACTTTGAAGTCGCACAGATATGAACGGTACTCATTGGAAATCATGGAGTACGACTTGTCATGCGACTTTGCAGTCCCAAGTCGCAGGACAAGTCGCACAAGTGTAAAAGGGGCCCTAATAAAAAGTTTTTAAAGGCTTGTTTACACTAGTGCTGCCCTCTGAACAGGGTATCACTCTCTTTTGGGGGTATGATAAATAATCTTCTTACAGTATATTGTGCTAAACCTGCAGGTAAATAACTAGAACCTTCACTAAGTAGAAGAGTGTAAACAGAACTACTGCAAGCAGCATTTAACATTACCTATAATTATATAGATACATACCAGTATGGAAATAACACAGGATTTATATTAGAAAATAATATTAATAATTCCCACATCCAATGTATAAACAGGTATTATCAACAAAGGGCCCAACAAGAATCTTTGTGGAATTGTGCACATATACTCATGAATATATAGTTATTAATAAGGATAACTTCAGATGAATGTTGCAGTAAAGTTCGGTTGCAGGGGCCCCTGAAGATGATCGCGATGTGTTGTCCATCTTTGTGTCAGAAGCCTAAAGACAAGATCAGCAATGATGAGGAGATCCTCCAGCCAGCCAGAAACACAGCTTCTCTCCAGCAGAAACTGTGGTGTGGCACTGGAATTTAGAAATGTCTACTAGCGGGTTGAAAAAGTGCTACAGTTTATAGCCTGCATCGCTGATTGAGCAGAAATGAGCAGAAATGTTCCAACAGGATAGATAGACTTCTGTTCAACCACAGTGGCCATATTTCACTGACAGCAGAGGAGTCACACTGTCAGAAGATAATAACAAAGCAGGGAGGATTCCTTCACTCACCTCCCTTGTGTGGATAGAGGAATTCCTTCATTTTTTTCTAGAAAAATAAATTATCCATGTATGGCTAACCTTACTGTTTGGTCATTGTTAGGACATCATCAACCTGCTTGGTAGAATTCTAGGCATATGACACATGAACAGGCTTAAGAAAGAAGCCACCTAGAAAGACATGGGTTACAGTAGCTGTTGATATGGTTCCATGTTGTGTGTAACCTGGCCATATTTAACTTCAATGTATTAGGGCAGGAGGTAAAAAAAAAAAAGTGGTTTTAACCATGGAGGGATTGTAGGGGTGAGTCTTGCCCTCTTTTATCTTTTCTTCTCTTGTCCTCTTTTCGCTTATAATGCCCTCTTCTCTTCTCTTCTCTTCTCTTCTCTTCTCTTCTCTTCTCTTCTCTTCTCTTCTCTTCCCCCTTGTTCCCCTGCCCTCTCCTCTTTACTCACCCTTCCTTCTTCTCTGGCCTTCTCTTAGTTACTTACCCTCTCTTCTTCTTTTGCCCTCTCATGTCTTGCCCTCTCTTTGTTTCTCTTGCCCTCTTTTTTATTCTTATGCCCTCTTTTCTCTTGCCCTCTCTTCTATTCTATTCTATTCTATTCTCTTCTATTTTCTTTTCTTATCTCGCCCTCTCTTTGTTTCTCTTCTTATTCCCTCTCTTCTATTGACTTCTCTTCTCTTATCTTGCCTTGCCCTTTTTTCTTTGGCTATCTCTTCTCTTGTCCTTTCTTATTTTTCCCCCTCTTCTCTTTCCCTCTCGTCTCTTGTCCTCTCTTCTTTTCTTTTGCCCTCTCTTCTCTTTTCTTGCCCTCTCTTCTCTTGCCCCCTCTTCTCTTACCCTCTCCTCTCTTGCCTTCTCTTTTCTTGCCCTCTTATTCCCCTCTCTTCCTTTGCCCTCTATTCCCTTCTCTTCTTTTGCTCTCTCCTCTCTTCCCTTGCCCTCTCCTCTCCTCTCTTTCCTTGCCCTGTCTTCTCTTGCTCTGTCTTTTCTTGCCTTCTCTTCTCTTGCCTTACCTTCTCTTACCCCTTCTTCTTTGGACATAAGAGTTGCATGACGTGTCATTCCCCATGTTTTTCAATGATACCCATTCATATATGCACAAATTAAAGTTGCAACAACTTCAGAGTAGTTCATGCACTACTTTGGTCCAACTTTCAACCCTCAGAAGTTGCATGAAAGGCATACCTGAATGCAATACAATGCAACTTGTGTGCAACAGTTGTCCATTAAAACTGGTTCAAGCCAAAGTCATATCCAAGTCGCACCCATCCAAAATTGAACCAAAGTTGCACTCCAAAGTCAGCGCAACTTTGGAGTCGTACAAGTGTAAAAGGGACCTAAATGTAAGAATGAGTCAAGTTTGAGCAAATGAGGGTCAGTGTGATTGCTCTGTTTTTGTAGGTTTGATAGTAAAAAAATAGTGAGAGACATAGTGTAGACTTGCATAAAAATATTAGGACACGTCATCCAGAGAATTCTTTATCGGTACCTGGGATTTAGGGGAAAGAAAGATTTTTTAGTTTGAATCCTTTATTTTGCTTGCATCAGAAATGGGCACAGAATATGGGCAAGAACATTATGAATGCGAGTTAGTATACAAAGAGAGTTTTAGATACAATAAATTACAAAATCTCTTTTTGAAATGTACCTGAAGCCAAAAACAAAAATGTAAAATATAGCAGTTTACCAGTCATCAGATGTAGTGGCTACATCTGTTTTCTATTTTCATGCTTTTTTTTTTTTTTTTTACTTGGTAAGCCCTTAAATAACACTTTTATGTCTCTTCATGTCTGCAATAACTTCGCCATTGTACCTACCTACAAAAACCTTACAGTCAAGTAAAAAGAACAGTTTAGATAAGACTATTTCCATATGTAAGCTGAAGTAGTCATTAGGTGCTGTCCAGGCTGGGAGAGTTGTGGTGAATGTTTTGCTCGCTCTCTTGATCTTTTTGGTGGGTTCCCAACAGGGCCTGACCCACTTGCCCTGTGGATATAAATTGGGACAGCGCTCCTGTTCCAAAAGACCCACAAGAGAGAAACCCAGTGAGCACCATAAAGCCTTGAGTTGTGAGACCCATCGTGGAGATGCAAGAAGAGACCCACAGGACAGGAGTAGGAGAATGCCTCTTGTTATGGCTTGTAACAGAGACTTTAAATTTGGGGTTTGACCTGAAGACACCACCACTGGAGTATGCCTTTGAAAGACTTACATCTGCGTGAGAGAGCCTGTGAAGAACTATGGATACCTAAAAGCATTTTTACAGGTATGCCAGGGGAGCACACCACCCTGTAGTTACTGTATAGTTATGGAATTAGGAAAAATAATTTCTTGTGCTTGTACGGTGGACTGTAAATTGTCTACTTTTGCGCTTTTATTTGGTAAAGCGTTAGAAACTTTTCCTTGCCTGGTCTGAAGTTAATAAAGAGGTATAATGCAAGTAACTGGGATTCACACAGTTAACCAGTTGGTCCCTAACACATCGGGTATGAAGACATCAGCATGGAGTAGAGTGATGTGAAGACACGTGTAGTTGCCAAGAGTAACGGAAATGTAACAAGCAGCCTGTCAATAGCGTGCTCCTGTTGTAGGTGGCACAGCCTCTAGTAGCAAGGGAGATGTTGTCGACACTCCTCCTGCCAGCGGTCTGTCTCCTATCGCAATGGGAGCAGACTGCATTGCAGAGGTTCCCATCCTGTACATAGGTATAGAAATTGAAGAGTTAAGTTAAGTGCACGTATGGAGCCCACTCTACCACTTGGGATTAGTAATGGAAAATGCTGGACAGGTGGATGTGGAGATTGGCTCAGCGTGTCCCTCCAAAATGCAAGTTATGGTGAAGGTGAACATTGTCACAGGGAACCAAGAGTTAACTGGAGAACAGTTGCAGTGCAGTGCACACGGTGTACATTCATCCCTAAGTGTAGAGGTCCACCTAAAGGTTGAATGTTCCTCCACCTACTGTAAAACATTGCATCAGAAAGACAGACCAAAAGGCTTGAACATGTAATAGTCACGTGGCACATGGGAAAGTGAAAAACTGCGTACTGAACAATCTATGCATGGGCAGGCAGATGGGGCCCTTGTCCCAGGGCATTGATGAAGATGGTACAACAGTAAAGGTACCCCATGGGTAAGTGTAAAGTGACCCTGTAACAAAGCACCTGCTGTAGCCCAGAAGAACCCACACAAGGTAGGCCTAACATGTAATCCAGGACTTGGCGCCCAATGGGAAAACATGGAGGGCGTGACAAACCACCACACAGCTACCCCTTTAGGCGCAGGCCCCATCTGCCTGCCCGCACATAGATTGTACAATACACAGTTTTTAAATTCCATGTGCCATGTGCGGGTGTCTATTGTGTGTTCAAGCCTTTTGGTTTGTCTTTCAAGTGTATTGGAGGAAGGATAGTAAGAGTAAGTGTAGGTATAAATATGGAGGTAGGTGAAGAGCAGAGAGGGGGGTAAGTTGGTAGGGGCTAGGGAGCAGAGGAAGGATTTGTTTTTTTTCTTAGATGGGATAGGTGGTCTTTTAATACTAAAACAAGCTATGGCCCCTTTCACACATGCTGACTGTTAGTCAGTTTTTCATTCATCTGTTCATGGATGCAGATGGACATCAGTACATCTCTATGGAAAAACAGAAGTAAATGGATGATCATCTATTTACATCCGCTTCCGTCAACATCTGTTTTTTGGAACAGATCAAAACCCAATTTTTCTTTCATTATAGAAAATGGATTGGACAAAAAATGGATGTAAATGGACAAACGGTCCAGGACTTAAGTGGTAAGGACTCTTAGCTAGCAGATGTAAAAAGACTAATGTGAAAGCAAATGACAAACTGATGACAAACTGATGAAAAACCGATGTAAACTTTACCTGATTTAAATTTTTTTTTAAAAAAGGTGACTGAACTGATCAAACAAACGGTCACGTGTGAAAGGGGCCTATAGTGTCCTGATCCAGACCTCCCTGCCATGCACCTCTAACAGGCCACTGATAATAGTAAACTGTTGCTCGCTGTTATCAGCTAGCAGAAGATCACTATTGCAATGGTCTGTTAAAGCACAAGGGGGCAGCATAGAGCTGTATCTAGGACTCACAACAAAATCCTGACCACATCAACAATGACATAATAGGAAGCATTGTGGTTGTTTTGTGCTACAGAGAACTCTTAAAGTAGAAGTCCACCCTAAGTCCCGGTTCACACTTGTGCGATGCGGGAAGGCTGCAAATTCACAGCCTGTTCCCGCATCGCAAACGCACATCTGGCAGTTCACACTGCCATATGCGATACGCACGGGGTGTCAATGAAATGTTAACGACACCCCCAGTTTGATCGCATATCGCAGTGCGATCTGACAGTTCGCACAGGATCGGATCGCACAAGTGTGAACCACTGTGCGATCCGATCCTGATGCGACTGGAAAAAAGGGTCCTGTGCGTCTTTTGTGCGGGTGCAGTGCGAATTTAGCCATACAAAAGTGTATGGCTGAATTCGCATCCGCACATATGATCGCATGTAATGAAGGAGCAGTGCGCTCCGAATTACATGCAATCGCCGCAATCGATATAGTGTGAACCGGCACTAACACTAAAATCCCTGCATCTACAGACATCCACTAATAACACTAACCTATCTAGCCCTGTAAAGAAGAAATCAGTATGCTTACCATTTTTGAGGCTGATCCGACCTGACCCGTTCCCAAGCTGAGCTGTCATCTGCGGCTTTCGCTATGGAGGTGGGTGCAGAGGACACAGCCGACAACGAAAGCCCCATAGTAAGTCTATGGGTGACATCACTTCCCATTCATTTTACAACCGTTGTCGGCCGTGTCCTCTGCAGAGCTTCCGCTGCTGGCGATCGGGTCGGATCGGCTTCAAAAAACGTTTGTATACTGATTTCTTCTTTACAGGGCTAGATAGGTTAGTGTTAAATCATGGATGTCTGTAGATGCAGGGATTTTAGTGTAAGGGTGGACTTACACTTTAAAGCAGGAGATTGAGTAGGGCAATTTTTGCATAGTTACATTGGTCTACATTGATCTATGCACCAATGTAAGTATTTATGTGCCTTACCAGTGGGATTCCTATAGAAACTGGAAATCCCTGTAGTAGGTGCAGCTACTACAGTGATCTACACTAGCTTCCATGTCTTGCAAAATGGTTAAACAGTCGCACATCTTTAAGTAGAAATAAAGGAAAAACTTTTTTGGTGAGAGGAAATCTCTCCAAAGTGAGGGAATATCTTTGTAGACAGGGTCACCAGAACTAGTGTCCCCATTGAAACATTTCCTCTTTATTCCTGTTTTGAGGACAACCATATATTTTGGAATTTCTTTCACTTTCACTGATAACGGTAAACAGGACAAATAGAGAGGGTGAATTTCCATAACAGGGGCACGGCCAGCAACAAAAATCTGAGAGGTGTTTTTAAACTCTCTCCACTCCATCTAAAACAAAAAAGGCAAGGCAAGGCTTCACTGCCGGGTTAAATAAATAAAACCAACCGCGCTCGGTCACACTACAAGCTATTATAAACGAATAGCAAGAAAAGTAGAAGGCTGCCATTACAAAAATGAATACAGGTCATAAAGGATTGTTGATGGTACAGCGCCAACTTGTATCAAACACAGATGGTGAACGATTCAGATTAATGTATAGTCCTACAAAAATGCAGATACACTCCAAAGGATGAAATATCAAGAAGTCCAACACCAGGAGATGGGATCAAAGTAGGAGAAGGGGATCACCACGTGCATCAAAAAGTGAAGATGTCCGCTTACCGGAACAAATTGACCACTGGTTAGGGTAGGTCAAAATGGGCATGTATCCAAATATTCCCTGGAACAGGCAAGTCTCCGGAAAGCAATCAAATCAATGCAGGTAGCGGTTCCAAATACTCCACTCAGGTATGCAACCTCACATAACCCATATACCTCCAAAGACAGAGAAGAAACTGCGTGGCTGACGCGTTTCGTCACAGATGGGACAATGTCAAAGGCAAGGCCCGCATGCGTCATCACGCTTTAAATATAATATGTCCAGGAAATCGTATCACGGGGTCCCAGAAGTCCCAGAGGCCGGAACTGCATCGCGCCGGAAGCCACGTCATTGGTGGAGATGAGTCACTTCCGGTTACGGCCTGTCGAAAGACAGCGTGCGTTCCAACATGGTACTAAGTGGAAACCACGTCATTGGCGGAAGTCTGTCACTTCCGGTTACAGCCTGCCAGAAGACAGCGTGCGTTTCAACACAGCACTATGTGGATATCACGGAAGAACGCACTCCCCTCTCCCTAGTAGTAATCTGATGCTTGCGCTCCAACCCCGACTACTCGCTAACCGGAAACAAACACCAGCATCCTAGCTGCCGGGTTCCCTGACCGGTAATGGCAGCGGCAGCAGCACCTGACCGCCGATGGAAACATCGGCTGCAGTGCCGACATCGCTGGACTCCAGGACAAGTAAGTGTCCTAATATTAAAAGTCAGCAGCTACAGTATGTGTAGCTGCTGACTTTTAATTTTTGGAGGGGGGGGGCGGAACCTCGCTTTAACCTGCTAAAACTTTTGATGACACGTACATTTTTTAATACGTGCAGTAGCATTGTTCTCTTTTTTTGGGGGTGGGGGGGGGGATAGAAAATCTACGCAGCGTACTTACGTAGTTCCCAAGCCCGCATTACCCATTTATCATTAGTGATGCAGGGATCAGTCACAGCACTGGTGGAAAGCAGGTAGTATATTGCAAGCTATTAAGCAACACTGCATCATGTCTTTTATTTTCTGTATGCAATAAGGTAAATGATTTTGATACTGCTTACAGTAAACTCAACTTAGTATACCACAAAACCAAGTTGGAATTTACACAATGTGCTTACTTCATTTTCCTGGACAGATGATGTAACTCAGAGGCACACGGGAAACATGATACTCTAACCAGTGTTTCTCAACCCTTTTCCAGTCGGGCGCCCTTGAAAAGTATTTTCAGTCTTGAGGCACCCCTGTCCAAGGTTCAGTTCACGTTACTGTATGTTGCGGAACAAGCGCAAAATCGTGCTCGTTCCTGACACGCAGACAAATGCTCTGCTCCTTAGGGGTGCCATTAATTCTTAATGGTACCCCACACATTGGAAAACATGCGGTGCTTTTGGTGCGGCATAATTAAAAATAAAAGGGTCAGACACTTCTTTCCCTGCATTTTGGGGGTTAGGGAAGCCCATTGAAATGGCAGGGCTGCCCTACATGCAGCACACAGCCATGCAGATGTGAACCAAGGGCTTGTTCACATGTCAGGTTGGAGGGGTGGTAAAACCACATGGTTGAGCTGTTTTTACCACCCCCAACGTCTCCCTCTTTAGCTGCAGAGGCAACAGCTGAGGGTGTACACATGCTGTGCCTGCAGCTGTAGTAATACCCAGGGTGAATGGGGCTGCACTGCAACTACCCCGCAATTGTGTGCATTGCACGGTTACATGTAGAGATGCTGCATTTACAGACTTAAAACAGGTGGTGAGGAGGCAACATATTGCCTCTTTACTGCCTGCCAAATGCTTCTAAAAAAAGCAATCTCAGCATGGATTGCTTTTCAGAGTAGAAGCAGTCCTTGCTGCTATCACAAATAAGCCCTACACACACTGTGCGCACACACACAAACACATGTACACAGACACACACACATATATATATATATATATATATATATATATATATATATATATATAGATATATATATATATATATATAAATATGCACACATACAGACACAGACAGACACATGTGTACACACACACACACACACACGTACACACATATACAGACACACATGTACACACGTACACAAATACAGACACATGTGCACACACACATGTATACACAGACACTTGTACACACATGTACAGACACACAAGAACACACACACACACAGTCATAGACACACGTATAAAGCCCTTTCAAAACTTTTTAGCACAGTACCTTTCCTCATTCAGCCAGGTACTGCACTGTAGGGGGAAGCAGAGAGCACACCACACTCCCCCCTCCCTTTTCTTTAACTTTTTAAGCTGACTGAGCTCACAGTGCCAATGTACAGATTGGCAGGGAATCGGAGATCGGGCTTATCTGACAGCCCTTCTCTCTCTTGATTCTGTGGCACATCTCAGGACCTCTGGCGACACACCAGTGTGCACACTGGTTGAGAAAGGCTGCTCTACACCTTAAATTCACTTGGAAGGGTTTCTACTTAAACTGATGTGTCAGTGTGTACCCAAAAGTGATATTTCAGCTTAGGAATAGTAGTAATATAAGGCTACTTTAACACAGGCAACTAGGTTTTTGCTGGCAGAGCTACATGTTGAATGCACACAGCATGCTAACAACAGCGGCTGTCAGGTTTGTATTTCGTACAAATTACCCAGATTGTATTCAATTGTGCTGCAAGTTTGAAAATGACTTGCTACGCTATTGCTAGACTAAAGGCCCGTACACTTGCACCGATTGTTGGCCGTATGATGCTTCCGACAACCGACTGCGACTTTTCGGCCGAACAAAGTCTGGTGTGCAGGCTATAAAATTTTTGTTGCCCAACAACAGAACGGCCGATTGTTCGCCAGTCAGTACAGATTTCGGCCGACAAAAATGTGATGATCAAGACTGGGCATGCTTAGAGAAGAAAAAACACACGAAAAGTAGACCAGAACATGACATCACTTCTGCAGTTGGTTGTTGTTGGCTGACAAAATTCGTGTGCAGTCTAGAGCACATTTCAACCAACACAACAACACTGGACAAAAGACGGCCGATCAGTCGGCCAACAATCGGTGCGTGTGTACGGGGCTTTACCAGGCTTCGGAAGTTTGTTGCACAATTGCAGCAAGTCCTCATTGCATGACTCCAGATCAACTTTCTTGCAAACATTCTGCAAGCCTGCTGCAAGTTGTGGTTCAGTTATGTTGTGCAATAGTCATCCCACCACAGGGGTCGAAAACTGTGGATAAAATGTATATTGCTGTAAACTTGCAGAGCTCTTGCTGTAAACTCACCACCAGGGGCGGACTGACCATTAGGGCACTCGGGCACTGCCCGAGGGCCCGGGGCTAGTAGGGGGCCCCATGAAAGGCTCCTGGCACCTACCTTCCAAAGCATCTGTGATGATCCCAGAGCCCAGTGCCAGAACAAGTTCCAGCACTGAGCTCCGGTAACTGGCCTGACAGAGACACACTAGCGTGGGCACTCAGGACACCTTCCCTGCATCTCTTTGAGGGTGCCTGGGCTCCCTCACGCAGCGATCGTCCCTCTGCAGCAGCTGACACATCTGTCCCCCAACTGATGCCTGCACAGTACACACAGAGCTCACCAAGGATCCTCCTCCACGGCTCTGAAGTACACAGACAGGAGGAGGAGGAGGAGTAGCCGGGGAGGAGGGACATTAACTTCAAGAGCTGCACTGATTATCTGAGGTATGTACTGTACATAGTTTATGGATACGGAAGGGGGACAGATAACAAGGATGCACATATGGAGAAGTGATGGGGGCGGGGGCATATGCTAGGGGGATGCTTTTGGAGGGGGGATGACTTGTGCTAGAAGGTGAGGAGGTGGTGTGAGGGGATTTCAACTCTGACCTCTCCCCTCCAAATGCACCCCCCAGCACATGTTCTCTTACTGCCCCTTCTCCCCAAATCAAAGAGGTGCAGATTGCCACTCATCCCAGGACCCCCTCTCTCCTCATCCCAGGACCCCCTCTCTCCTCATCCCAGGACCCCTCTCTCCTCATCCCAGGACCCCCTCTCTCCTCATCCCAGGACCCCCCTCTCCTCATCCCAGGACCCCCTCTCTCCTCATCCCAGGACCCCTCTCTCCTCATCCCAGGACCCCCTCTCTCCTCATCCCAGGACCCCCTCTCTCCTCATCCCAGGACCCCTCTCTCCTCATCCCAGAACCCCTCTCTCCTCATCCCAGGACCCCCTATCTCCTCATCCCAGGACCCCCTCTCTCCTCATCCCAGGACCCCTCTCTCCTCATCCCAGGACCCCCTCTCTCCTCATCCCAGGACCCCCCCCTCTCCTCATCCCAGGACCCCCTCTCTCCTCATCCCAGGACCCCTCTCTCCTCATCCCAGGACCCCCTATCTCCTCATCCCAGGACCCCTCTCTCCTCATCCCAGGACCCCCCCTCTCCTCATCCCAGGACCCCCTCTCTCCTCATCCCAGGACCCCTCTCTCCTCATCCCAGGACCCCCCCTCTCCTCATCCCAGGACCCCCTCTCTCCTCATCCCAGGACCCCTCTCTCCTCATCCCAGGACCCCCTCTCTCCTCATCCCAGGGCCCCCTCTCTCCTCATCCCAGGGCCCCCTCTCTCCTCATCCCAGGACCCCCTCTCTCCTCATCCCAGGACCCGTATCTCCTCATCCCAGGACCCCTATCTCCTCATCCCAGGACCCCTCTCTCCTCATCCCAGGACCCCCTCTCTCCTCATCCCAGGACCCCCTCTATCCTCATCCCAGGACCCCTCTCTCCTCATCCCAGGACCCCCACTCTCCTCATCCCAGGACCCCTCTCTGCTGTCATCCCAGGACCCCCTCTTTCCTCATCCCAGGACCCCCTCTCTCCTCATCCCAGGGCCCCCTCTCTCCTCATCCCAGGGCCCCCTCTCTGCTCTCATTCCATGGCCCCCTCTCTGCTCTCATCCCAGGACCCCCTCTCTGCTCTCATCCCAGGACCCCCTCTCTGCTCTCATCCCAGGACCCCCTCTCTGCTCTCATCCCAGGACCCCCTCTCTGCTCTCATCCCAGGGCCCCCTCTCTGCTCTCATCCCATGGCCCCCTCTCTGCTCTCATCCCATGGCCCCCTCTCTGCTCTCATGCCATGGCCCCCTCTCTGCTCTCATCCCAGGACCCCCTCTCTGCTCTCATCCCATGGCCCCCTCTCTGCTCTCATCCCAGGACCCCCTCTCTGCTCTCATCCCAGGACCCCCTCTCTGCTCTCATCCCAGGGGTCTCTCTCAGCTCTCATCCCAGGACCCCCTCTCTGCTCTCATCCCAGGACCCCCCTCTCTGCTCTCATCCCAGGACCCCCTCTCTGCTCTCATCCCAGGACCCCCCTCTCTGCTCTCATCCCAGGACCCCCTCTCTGCTCTCATCCCATGGCCCCCTCTCTGCTCTCATCCCAGGACCCCCCTCTCTGCTCTCATCCCAGGACCCCCCCTCTCTGCTCTCATCCCAGGACCCCCTCTCTGCTCTCATCCCATGGCCCCCTCTCTGCTCTCATCCCAGGACCCCCTCTCTGCTCTCATCCCAGGACCCCCTCTCTGCTCTCATCCCAGGACCCCCCTCTCTGCTCTCATCCCAGGGGTCTCTCTCTGCTCTCATCCCAGGGGTCTCTCTCAGCTCTCATCCCAGGGCCCCCTCGATGCTCTCATCCCAGGACCCCCTCTCTGCTCTCATCCCAGGGGTCTCTCTCAGCTCTCATCCCAAGGCCCCCTCTCTGCTCTCATCCCAGGGGTCTCTCTCAGCTCTCATTCCAGTGTCCCCTCTCTGCTCTCATCTCAGGACCCCCCCTCTGTTCTCATCTCAGGACCCCCTCTCTGTTCTCATCTCAGGACCCCCTCTCTGTTCTCATCTCAGGACCCCCTCTCTGCTCTCATCTCAGGACCCCCTCTCTGCTCTCATCTCAGGACCCCCTCTCTGCTCTCATCCCAGGGGTCTCTCTCTGCTCTCATCCCAGGACCCCCTCTCTGCTCTCATCCCATGGCCCCCTCTCTGCTCTCATCCCAGGACCCCCTCTCTGCTCTCATCCCAGGACCCCCCTCTCTGCTCTCATCCTTGCACCCCCCTCTCTGCTCTCATCCCAGGACCCCCTCTCTGCTCTCATCCCAGGGGTCTCTCTCTGCTCTCATCCCAGGGGGTCTCTCTCTGCTCTCATCCCAGGACCCCCTCTCTGCTCTCATCCCAGGGGTCTCTCTCAGCTCTCATCCCAAGGCCCCTCTCTGCTCTCATCCCAGGGGTCTCTCTCAGCTCTCATTCCAGTGTCCCCTCTCTGCTCTCATCTCAGGACCCCCTCTCTGCTCTCATCTCAGGAACCCCTCTCTGCTCTCATCCCTGGACCCCCTCTCTGCTCTCATCGCAGGGGTCTCTCTCAGCTCTCATTCCAGTGTCCCCTCTCTGCTCTCATCTCAGGACCCCCTCTCTGTTCTCATCTCAGGACCCCCTCTCTGTTCTCATCTCAGGACCCCCTCTCTGCTCTCATCTCAGGACCCCCTCTCTGCTCTCCTCTCAGGACCCCCTCTCTGCTCTCATCTCAGGACCCCCTCTCTGCTCTCATCCCTGGACCCCCTCTCTGCTCTCATATTAGGACCCTCTCTCTGTTCTCATTCCAGGACCCTCTCTGCTCTCATCCCTGGGGCCCCTCTCTGTCCTTATCCCAGGGGTCCCTCTCTGTTCTTATCCCAGGGGCTACTCTCTGTCATTATTCCAAGGGTCACTCTCTGTCTTTATCTCAGGGGTCCCTCTCTGTCCTCTTTCAAGGGGTCCCCTAAACACCAACTGGGATAGGTTGTTCAGGACAGCAAGGGCCTGTTTAAATTTGCAGTTTGGGGGCAGGAAAACCTCAGAATTGAGCCCTGTATTTACTCACCCCCACCACACCCCCTTTAACTGCAAGGGCCAGGGGTGTACACATGTTGCATCCGCATCAGGAATTATATGTCCTGTCACGCTTGGCAGATGTAGCACCTGCCAAGCATAACTCATTCAAGTGAATGGGGCTGCATTGCAAAGGCTGTGCAACCTTGTGCAGTACAGCAAAAAAAAAAAAAAGGGTTAAAGTAGGCAATGAGAAGGCGTTGTATTGCCTCCTCATCACCTGCTTCAACTCCTTGAATCACACACTAGCATGCTGAAACTATGTGCATTGCACATGGTTGCAGGGTGTTTGCTGAGTGGGCCTCATTCACTTGAATGGGTCACGATAACCCACCAAAAGCAACAGGGGGTTTAACTCCTGCTGCAACATGTGTACTCATGGACATGGACACAGGGGGGCCCCATGATCTCATATTGCCCGGGGGCCCCATAGGTTATCAGTCCGCCCCTGCTCACCACTGCAACTTTGCTCTTGCTGGAGACTTGCCTTACACATTTGCTACAAATTGAAAAAGTCTCAACTTGAACGTGTGCTATAAGTGCTCTGCAAGTCTACAACTTGCCTGTGAAAATGTGCATCAAGTTAACAGACTTACAATTCAACGCTGCCACAAATTTGTGGCAAGTTCTCCTTGCTGTCTGGGTAATGGTCAATGCTGCTGCTGGTTGCATGTATTAAAGAGGAAGTAAACCTTCTGAAAAAAAATGAGAAAAAAAAAACCTGTAAAGACAAAGGCATAATGAGTTAGTATGCATCGCATACTAGCTCATTATGAAGTACTTACCTTAAAACGAAGCCCCGCAGTGTCGCCCGCTCAGCGACAGGACAGCCGACCTGTTCGGCCGTCCTGCTTCCTGGTTCGCGTCCTCCGGCCATCTGATTGGCTGGAGGAGCGATTACATCACTCCCGCGCATGTGCGCAGGAGCTGCTGTTCACGACACAGGGCTCTGAAGGAACGGCACGGGTGGCCGTTCCTTCAGAGCACATGCGCCGATGACGTCATCGGCTGCATGCACTGTAAATATCTCCTAAACTGTGCATGTTTAGCAGATATTTATAGCACCTATAGGTAAGCCTTAATATAGGCTTACCTATAGGTAAAAGTCTTTAAAAAGGGTTTACAACCACTTTAAAGGACATACATGTTCAACAATTGGGTATACCCCCACTGTTAGAAGGCTTGGACACTATGAAAATCAAAAGAGGCACAGCCCCATCTAGAGGCTATACTCCTGCACTTGCATATAAATAAGAGAGAGGGTGTCTCTGCTGGATGTAGGTGGGGGGGGGGGGGGGTATACTTCTTGAGACTTATGGCACCAGTCTTCTCTCCCCAATGTCTGTAAGGCTGCTACCTGGTGTTCCACACTTTTACTAAATTCTACAGGGGGGATGTGGCTTCATGGGTGGATAGCTATGGAAGCAAGTTCCTACAGTGAGCAGTGCAATTTAGTTGCATAACTTTCCTTAAGGGCTACCAAGGCTGTTTTCTTATCTCTGTTCAATTGTTTATGTTCTTGCCCACCTGTCTTTTTGGAGAACGGAATAATAAACATATCTAAGCAAGTGACCCAATACAGTTTTAATTTCACAGCCGGTGGTAAACTTTTGTGGGTTGTATTTACCTGTTATGTAGCCATTGAAACTGAAAGGTGGTTGACTTAAAAAAAAGTTGAAATTGCCTAAAAAAATTGCTGTAAAACCGTCCGAATTTCAATCTATGTATGAGCAGGCTGGTTGTACACGAGTCAATCTGACGATCGACTTGTGTACAACCAGCCTGTTGGGTTTCTCCCCAACGATCAGTCCTGCCAGCTGTAGCCGGCAACACTGGCCATTGTATTCTGATGGTGAGGAAAGCTCCCCGATGTCAGAATACAAAGACTTAGAGGGACAGAATCCCCCATCCACACATTCAATGTGAATGGGGGGATTCAGATCATTTTATTTTTTTCGTTTAACCCAGGGCTCGACAATCCCCGGGCGCCAGGTCGCATTTGCGACTAGAATTAGCGACCTGGCGCCTGGGGTGCCCTGCAGGAGAGGTCCTGTCCCTTTTGCGCCCCCCACCCCCTCCTCGAGTGCACGGACTTCCGTGCTGTCCGAAAATTGAGGCCCCGGCTTTTCGGCCTTCTTCTGTGAGATGAGGCTTCCAGTACAGAACTGGCGCCCTCTTGTGGTGGCCGGTAGTAATGACTGTTTCCACTGCCTGTTAATGGGAACAGATGAGAGGGAAGTTTTTACAGGTTTCATCTCCCTGGAGTGTGGTTATTATTAATTTATTTTTTAAATTTAAAAAAAAAAAAATAATAATTTTTTCTTTTTTTTTCAATTATTAAAAAAAATAAAAATTATTTTTCTTTTTTTTTTTCAATTATTATTATTTAAAAAAATTATATATATATATATATATATATATATAATCTTTTTTTTTTTTCCTCATCGCCATGCCACAGCCGAAGGCCCCTTTCACACGGGCTGTCTGATCAGGTCCGCCTGTCAGTTTTTCAGGCAGACCTGATCGAACCCTTCATTCTCCTCCTTGGAGCAGTAATCTGCCACCATCTGATCCTGTCCACCAAAAACAGACGGATGGTGGTTCAATTTTCTATCCACCCCGTGGATCGGATCAGATGGCATCGGATGGAAAGAGACAGACAGTCTGTTTCCATCCAATTGCGCTATAGAGGAGAGTGGGGTTCTAGTCATCTTTATGTGTAAATTTAGTGTCCGTTTTACTAAATAAAGCTTGGTTGTTAGTTTTAAGAGCCCATTCAGACAGGGGCGACACGACTTGCTGGGGCGACCTGTGAAGTCAATGAAAGTCGCCTCCAGGTCGCCCCAAAGTAGTACAGGACCCTTTTTCTAAGTCGGAGCGACTTGTGTCGCTCCTATTAGAACGGGTCCTGTGCTAATCAATGGCAGGCGACCGACTGCAACTTGTCAGGCGACCAAGTCGCCTGACAAGTCGTGCTAGTGCTAGTGCTAGTGTGAATGGACCCTAAAAAAAAAAAAAAAACTGGCTCCTAACTTTTTTAGCTGGCTCCTAGATTTCAGGCAAATTTGTCAAGCCCTGGTTTAACCCGCTTGTTGAACAAAAAAATGGATCAATGTATGGGCTGCCCTAGTGTGGCCAGCATTGTGATACTAATGTCTACTGACAGCCTGCCAAAAAAAAAAAAAATATCATGATTTCATGCATAAAACATATAATGGAGTTTGACCAGAAGCTATGCATACAGACATATTTACAGAATATTTACCTAAATTGTTAGCAGAATGTTGAGATTAAATCAGGTTTTTGTGGAGGCAAATTATTATAACTGGGGTATTTTCACAGATTTTGATTGATAAAATTTTTTTGCAATTAAGTTGCACTTGTTTATGCGTTTGACACTCTCACATTAGATGCACATCATCAGGGCCGCTGATAGGGGGGGACCACCAGCCCTCCACACAGAGAGGGGGATTAGTGATGGACAACAAATACAGAAATCTTCCTCCAGCACCTGAATCTGATCTGTCCCTCTCCCTGCTATCAGCGTTTATCTGCTGAGACAGAGAGAGTCGTCCCTCACTAATCCCCCTCCCTGTGTGTCCCCCCCTCCCAGCACTTATCTCTGCTCAGGAGTTTATTGGTAACTTTGTTTCTCTCTCTCTGTCTCTCTGATCACTGAGCTCCAACTGCCCAGCCTGTATATTTTTCTCATCTTCATTTTTATTTAACATAGTTTTTTTTTTAGATTTAGCAGGAATTATGCGAGTTAGGTTATATTTGTGTCTGATAATAGTGATTTTGTTGTAATTTTAGCTAAATTTATCTTTAATATTTTCTTGGGGGGCCCTGCCAGGTAGTCTGTACAGGGCCCCGCGATTTCTAACAGCAGCCCTGCACATCATCCACGGCACCCAAAATATTTTCTGGGACTCCAACATTATTTCAGGAGGACTTTTTTAAAATGTTTAAGGGACTTTCATAAAGGGGAGTCTGGATCAGGTTAGCGATCCAGCCTTCCCATGCAGCAATGCCTAATAGTGACCTATTGCTATTTGGATAAACTCTACTTTAGTTACCGTAGCCATGATGTAACATGTGACATCCCATCATTTCTGCTGTAAACATACGGGTTCCAGCATTGAACCCTGGAGGGGTGCCACACCTCAACTCACAGTAATGCAACTGCAAGTGTTGTAGTGCACTGTGTTGGAGAAAAAACGGTCAGGTGCAGTTTTCTGTGCACTGGGATGTGTTGACAGCCACTGCTTTATTGAAATGCAGGCTAATGCACATTTATGTGCATGCAATAATGCATGGCATTGTGCTGCAAAGATGTGAATGAGCCGTAATGTACCCTATGCTCATTCACATCACGGGGGGTATCTTGGACCCCTTATTATTAAATGAGTTTGCAGATTCTGATAAGTCCCCCGCCTGCAAACCCTTACAACCACGGAACAAGGGTTCTGGGGAAGAGGCCCCTGTCCTTAACATGAATGAGGGTTGGTTTGGTGTGGTTCAGGAGGAGGTGAGAGCTCACTTCCCCACAAGCCCCCCCCCCCCTCCCCTTCCTGGCCAGACTGCATCTTGGATTAAGGGTTTCTGTACATATTTTTAGGGGGACCTCACACTTGTTTTTTTGCATGGAGTGCCCTTTTAAAAGCCATACGAGATCTGAAGGGTCTGGTATGGATTTCCAGGGGGACCTCACACCTTTTTTTTTTTTTTGTCTGAGTTACCCACTTGATATCCATATCGGACTCAAAGGGTCTAGTATGCTTTTGAGTCCGGTATGCATTATGCATTTTTTTTTTTAATTCTTGCTGTAGCATGTGCTACAAAAGTAATGGAACATCTTGTCACCAGGGTCACCAGAACTAGTATCCCTATTGGAATATTTCCCATTTATTCCTGTTCTGAAGACAACTTTAAATTTTGGATTTTTTTTCACTTTCACTTTTTGTGATAACGGTAAACAGGACACTAATATTTAAAGCAGAACTTCACCCAAAAGGGGAGATTTTGCTTGTCTGCATCCACCTCCCACTGCCACATTTGCCACTTTTTGGGGTAACCGCTACCACTTCAGGTCAGGTGCGCTGCGGCTATCAGACCTGAAAATTCCATCCCCCTCCTTCCCCCACAGCCTTCTGGCACACATCACAGGTCCCAGAAGACTGTGGGACTTTGCGCATATGCAGTAGGGAGCCGGCTGTTATGCTGCAAGTCTTCACTGCCGGTTTCCCTTTTTTAAGATGTCGGTGCCTGCACCCGAAGCTGATTAAAGAATCGGCTCAGGCAGGACATCGCTGGATCCCTGGACAGGTAAGTTTTCTCATATTAAAAGTCAGCAGCTACAGTATTTGGGGGGATTCTGAAGCTCCTCTTTAAGCAAGAACAAACTTGTTCATACATTTGCAATGCACTACTACAATGCACCCTGACATGTGTTAGGCACTCCAATGCCTATATACAGTAAGGCTATGTTTCCCCAGTGCAACTTTCATGCAACTTTGAGTGCAACTTCGATCTGACTTTACACACTCTGACTCAAAGTCGCATCAAAAGACGCATCAAAGTAGTGCAGGCACATTTTCAAAGTTGCTGCAACTTTAAGTCACATAGATTTGAATGAGTGCCATTGAAATCAATGGGCTGTGACTTGTCATGCAACTTTATGTGTCCAAAGTCGCATGACATGTCACACTAGTGGAAAAGGAGCCTATTACAGGCCAAAATGCTCTGATGAGAATGCTCTCTACATCGTAGTGCAATGTGTTGTTACAAATAGGGCAGGAGTGTTTTTTCATGTGTAGTGGCAGGTTAGGGGACCATTCAAAATAAATAGGCTGTTATTAACACAATATACCCCAAAGTAAGAAAAGTAATATGTTAACACAATGCAGAATTGTGAAAGGGTCCTTATGAACCAGTGACAGCAGAAATAAGGAAGCTGCTATTGCTGACTTCTTTTAAAAGGTGTCACCTGTAGTGTCGGATAATGCCTTCCGTCGGATAGTGCATCCGACGGACTGACGTCACTCCAGCTGACTGCTCAGATCAGCTGGTCTGGCGATGACGTCACTGATATGCACAGTTTGTCGGATGCACTATCCGACGGTAGATAGAGAGCGGAGGAGGGGAGAGAATCTATTGTCAGATTCTGCCTCGCTCTCTGCACATCTACCTGTAGCTGTAATCCTGATCCTGGCTTTGCTAGGTAATGAGTCACTGGCCAGTCAAACACATGCAGGAGAGGAATTAAGACTTTCCTGACAGACTCCATGACAGCATACGTATCGGGTTTGGCTCCGCCTCCAAACCTACCCATAGGACATCACTCCCATAAATCTTTGCTTCTGTTCAGCACACGTGTTCCTTTTTTGTCCTCAAAAAGGATTACCTGTATCCTACCTGAAGATGGATCCCGGGAGATGGATGTCTCTACCAATCGGGTATAGATTTTCTCCAATAAGCCCCAGCTGCTGCGGGGTATGGAGAAGGGGCGAAGATGATGCAGCCTTTGGCCAAAAAGCCCTGCTGCTGCGGGTGGCCGGTACCCTAAGAGTGTCATAGTCCGGTGTGTGTGTGTGTGATCATCCATCCCTGGTGGCCAGCGGTTCGTGAGTACCTCTTTGTTTCTCATACCTCCATGGCAGCTATGCTTTTATTGTTATCGTTATTGCACTTGCTTTTGTTTTTTCTCACTTGTTCCCTGGTGGCTAGCGGTCCGGGGCCGATCGGTATTCACTTCCTGATCGGCCGCCGGTTAGATGCGTAGTGCGCATGTGTGGGCGCCTCGAGAACGAGGCTTGGTTCTCGCGCATGCGCGGTAGCGGTCCAGCGCATGCGCAGTTGCGTTTTCAGGTGGCGATCGCTGATGACGTCATCGGGCGCCATATTTAAATATCTGCTGTCAGCAGTGTCTGTGTGGATACACTGCTGCTAGGAGACGCTCTGTGTGCTGCCAGTCGGTTTCTTGGGAGATATCCTTACTGCTGCATCGCTGCCGCTCTGCTTCTTGCCCAGCTGGTTTCCTGGTGAGTAGCTGGTCTCCAGTTTGGGAGCCCCCCCCCCCATTTTTTTTGTGCTTCCTTTCTGATATCGTTGTCCGGCTCATCTCTGTAGGTCAGCGCCAGAATGGAAGCCTCTCTGCCCTCCGGTGGTCAGCCCGCCCTTAACAGGTATTAAGGGCTTTTTGGGATGGGGGTGTGGGTTTTGGGGGGACTGGAACTTAGTTGTTCCTAGCTTCCTGTTTGTTTTCTTTTTTGTTTTTTCTTATTGTTTCAGCCCTTCTCATTTAGAGACTCGGCGCTCCTCCCAAAGGAGTGAAAGACGCTCAAGTTCTCACCACCGGCGCTCTTCTCGGAGGTCCCCATCGGGCTCCCACCATAGGAGAGCATCCACATCAGCCAGCCACTCAAGAAGACCTGATAAAGCAGGTTGTTGGGGCTGTGGCGCTCGTGTCCCTGAAAAGAAGTCCTTATGTGACAATTGTTTTTCCCAGGTTGCGGGAGAAAGGGATACTTCTGACCAGCATATTAAAGCCCTGGTCAAAAGGGTGGTAAAGGACTCTTTAGCCGAAATGGGTGTCAGTCAATCCCAAGGCTCTGCAACTGCTCCTCCAAGCCCTTCTCATGTAATGCATCATCCGCAGGAAGACCTGGAGTCTGCTCATACAAGCCATCAGTCGTCACTCCTGTCGGGAAGCGACTCTGAATCTGGGGACCCCTGTCCGGGGTTTGAGTACGCCCTAGTCCCTTCCTTGGTAAAGGCGGTTAGGGAGACCTTGAATTGGGAGGAGTCAGCTGTTCCCCCTCCCAAGCAAAATAAATATTTTAAGCAGCTCAATAAGGAGCGTGTTAATTTCCCCTTCCTGGGAGAGCTGTGAGAAATTATCTCAGAGGAGTGGAGTAAGGTGGAACGGAAAAATTCCTTAGTCTCCAAGATGTCCAAATTATACCCATTTAAAGAGGAAGATGTCAAAAATCTTGAATCACCTCCTCTAGTCGACGCAGCTGTAATGAGGCTGGTGAAGCACGTGACCCTTCCCCTGGAGGATACGGTCTCGTTCAAAGATCCGCTGGATCGAAGAATGGACTCAGACCTAAAGAGAATTTATTTGAAGGCAGGTATGGCCTGCAAACCGGCCCTAGCTTTGGCCGCTCTATCCAAGGCTATGGAGTCTTGGGCTGATGTGGTGGATGAATCCGTCAGGACAGTCTCGGAAGAGGTCGCCAGAAGTTCCCCAATTCAGGAACTCAGACTGGCCTCCTCGTTTCTTGGGGAGGCTTCCATAGATCTTATCCGACTGTTGGCCAGGGTTATGCTGTCCCCAGTCACAGCTAAGAGAGCCCTATGGCTTTGTCTGTGGGTCGCTGATCCGGCATCGAAACAAGTCTGGTGCCGTATTCCCTTTGAGGGGTCCTCCCTTTTCTGGGAACAAGCTGGATGAGGCCATAACCCGGGCTACGGGCGGGAAATTTGGGTTTCTTCCTCAGGATCGACACCAGTTTAATGTGAAAAAGGGGCAGCCTAATAGGAAGTTTGTTCCAGATCGAGCCAGGGAGGCTCGCACATACAGACCCGGGAGAGAGTTTAATAGAAATTGGAGGTCCAGACAAACCTCCAGGAAGGCTTCCAAGAACGTCTCCTCTGGGGACCGCGAGTCCACTAAGTCCTTTTGAAGTTGGGCCCACTCAGGCATGCCGAGTAGGAGCACGTCTACTCTCCTTCCGTCATGTCTGGGCGGATTTGATCCGAGACCCCTGGACTGTCAGAAAGGTGTCTTCAGGCCACAAGTGGGTCTTCAAGGAGGTTCCAGGCTCAAGATTCCTGCCTACTGCCCTACCATCCTCAGTAGAAAGACGTCAAATTTTATTTTCTTACGTCGAGTCTCTCATTGCTCAAGGGGCTGTCCTCTCCGTTCCAGAGTCCAAGCAAGGCCAAGGAATATACTCTCCGCTTTTTCTGGTTCAAAAGAAAAACGGGTTGTGGAGACCAGTCATAGACCTCACCTTTTTAAACCAGTTTATAAAGAGAGAGAAGTTCAAGATGGAGACCTTGCTGTCCATACAGCAAGCAGTTCAGCCGGCCGACTGGATGGTGTCCATCGACTTGAAGGACGCCTACTTTCATGTCCCTGTGGCCTACAACAGTGGGATGCATGGCACCTGGATCAACCTATTTTTCTGACTCCAGCCATGAGAGCGAGTCTCCCTTGGTGGTTGTGCAAAGACCATCTGTTGAACTGCCACTCACTGAGACCAGCCCCGTGGGTAGTGATCACTTCGGACGCCAGCAACCTGGGCTGGGGCGCCCACTGTCGGTCGGAAGTGGCTCAAGGCAGGTGGAGTTTTCCTACCCAAGGGATAGTTTCCAACGTCCTGGAACTCCAGGCAGCATATCAAGCTCTTCTGGCGTTCTCTCATTTGACAAAAGGTCTACCTGTCATGCTACGACTGGACAACACCTCAGCAGTAGCGTATGTGAGGAGACAGGGAGGAACGCGCAGCTGGTCCCTACTAAGGGAAGTAGAACCGATCATGTCGTGGGCACAAAAGAACCTCTCAGATCTGTCGGCAGTCTATGTTCCAGGAATCCAGAATACCCAAGCGGACTTTCTGTCCAGAGTAGACCTGGACAACAACGAATGGTCTCTACACCGAGAGGTATTCGGTTGGATCCTGTCGCTGGGGTTCTCCCCAGAGGTCGACCTCTTCGCCTCCCCCTGCAACCACAAACTACGGAAGTATTACTCGAGGTTCAGGGATCCCCAGGCTTTCGGGGTGGATGCCCTCTCGGACCAGTGGAGGTTTCACAAGGCGTACGCTTTCCCACCGGTTCCAATAATCTTACAGTTTCTCCGGAGACTCAGGTCGGAGCCTGCAGAAATACTGGCGATAATTCCCTTCTGGCCCAACAGGCCATGGTTTTCCCTTCTGACACTTCTCAGTGTTCGAGACCCAATTCCTCTACCCATCAGACCGGATTTGCTGTCCCAGGGGTCGGTGCTCCATCCGTGCCCGGCTCGTCTTCATCTGAGGGTCTGGATGTTGAGAGGAGGAGATTACAGTCGTTAGGCTGTCCTGAAGATGCGATTTCTACGCTACTCAGTGCTAGAAGAGACTCAACTAATAGGGTCTACCAAAGAATTTGGTCAAGGTTTTCCGCACAGTTGGCTGCAAGACCTGATCCTCTTTCTTCTATCAAGATCCAAGATGTGCTGTCCTTCTTGCAATCAGGTCTGGATCTTCCTCTTTCCGTGAGTTCCCTCAGGGTCCAAGTGTCGGCTATCTCGGCCTTCACGGGTATCTCCTGGGCTAGTCATACCCTGATACGACAACTTTTTAAGGGAGCAGTGAGGCTTAGACCTCAAAGAAAGCCTAGGTTCCCCAAGTGGGACCTTTCCTTGGTACTGGATTTCCTTTCTAATCGGATTCAGGACACGGCAGAGCCCCTCACCATCAAGGAGCTTACTTTGATCACAGTTTTTCTAGTAGCTGTAACTTCGGCTAAGAGGGTATCAGAAATTGGGGCCCTCGGGGCACAAGAGCCCTTCCTGACATTCTTTCCCGACAGAGTGGTTCTTATCCCCATGTTGGATGCAAGACCGAAAGTGACCTCTGTTTTCCGCGAAAACGCCGAAATTGTGTTACTAACTTTAAGACAAGAGGAAGACTCCCCGTTCATTCTCTGGATGTCAGTAATTGCATCAGAAAATATCTGGAAGCAACATCTTCTTTCAGGAAATCAGAATATCTCTTCGTTGCCTTCTATGGGAAAAGCAAAGGTTCCAGGGCCTCTATAAGATCTATTTCCTCATGGATTGTTCAAACCATCCAGTGGGCTTATAGGGCTAAGGGCTTGACCCCTCCAACAGCAGTTACGGCTCATTCAACGTGAAGTGTTGCTACTTCCTGGGCAGTCTCCAGGCATGTAGCTCCGGACGTAATATGTAAAGCAGCGGCATGGTCTTCCATTAATACTTTTCTGACCAACTACTGTGTTGAGCCGGCGGCTCTCTTCTGTAAATTTTGGTTTACAAGTCTTGTCTATTGACAGTGAATTAAACTTTTTTTCTGTTCAGCAATTGCCCACCCTGTGTGTACGGCGAGTTATTTCCCGATACTTATGCTGCCATGCAGTCTGTCAGGAAAACGGAAAATTTATATCAAATACTTACCGTAATTTTCCTTTCCTGATGGACTCCATGGCAGCAGGAGTTCCCTCCCGGATTTCTGTGGAGGATAGTTACAGAACACGTGTGCTGAACAGGAGCAAAGATTTATGGGAGTGATGTCCTATGGGTAGGTTTGGAGGCGGGGCCAAACCCGATACGTATGCTGCCATGGAGTCCATCAGGAAAGGAAAATTACGGTAAGTATTTGATATAAATTTTCAGTTTTTTCAGACGTCACTATGTGGAAGAGACTTACTGAGCTCATGTGGGGACCCGGCGAGAGCACTTGCTAGTGCACCCATAAGGTGGGCTGAGGCTACTGGGCAATGCAAGGCTGGCATTTAAGGCAGCACTCCAACTTAAAAGTGATGCTTCTCCACAAGTATACATAATTAACTTCTGGTAATCCATGGCCCATTTTATCTACTCTATACATTGTTCACTCTCTGTTCAAATATTGATTCTTCATTTCACTCTATGCATAACAGTTCTTTAATACCCTACGTCACTTTTCACTGAACCAATACCGCCGAGTTTGTCCTGATGAACCCCACCAGCTCAGTAACCCATCACCTAATTCCCAGTGACATTGATTCATATGTTTCTCATGAATACAGGCAGCTGAACTATTTTACTACATCCATGCTTATTCTACTCCTGAGACCTCATTCTAACCCCCAAGACACCCAGGCTGGGTCTCCAGGATGCTCCATGCTTCAATGTTGGACCCAGTATCAGTGCCGGGAAAAGGCCATCGAGCGCCCAGGGCAAAGATGCCAAACTGCACCCCCTCCTTCCCTGAGTCCCCGTTCACACTGGGGCAACCTGTGAGGCGACCTGGTCGCCTCAGAGGTCGCCGTAGGTCGCCTTCCATAGGGAAGCTGCGGACCTGTTCTAATAGGAGCGACACAAGTCGCTCCGACTTAGAAAAAGGGTCCGGAGCTTCTTTGGGGCGACCGTCATAGACTTCAATGTTATGAAGTCTGTGCCAGCCGCTCCGAGGTCGTGGCGCGCTGCTCGCACCGCGACCTCGGAGGTCGCCCCGGGAAGTCGGATCGCCCCAGTGTGAACGGGGCCTCACGGTTAGGATCAATGCGCCCAAATCCCTGCAAAAAAACATTGCGCCCAGGGCAGCTTCCCCTCCGGCCCAACCCTTGTCCCGGCCCTGCTCAGTATTGGAGTTCCAATCGGAAGGAAAGGAGCCTAAGCAAACAAGCTCCTTCACTACCAGGGCCTTCCGTCATCTTTGCTGAGTCACCGCTTCCCAACTGGCTTGCTGCTTATGCACATGAACACAAGTACAATAGTCATTAACAGTAATATAGCCTCCCCTGAATAGCTTCACTGCACATTAGACATTTCTGTATCTTCTCTATCTTGTCTTGTCCACTAGTCAATCTCTGTTCTTTGTGATAGGCCATGCATGCATGGTTTTTAGGTTGTCCTCAAGTAAATTCAGACCAGACCAAGTTGAATACTTGTAAACATTCTTTATTGAAGATATTTACAGTAAATGTAACAAATGAACAGTCAACACAAGATGTCTTGTTAAACATTCCTGTACACAATCTTCTATGCAGAGACACAGTGTGGAACTAGGCATAGTAGGTCAGTTTCTAACCTTGACATACTACCAGTAACACATTTCCTGTTGCAGTTTGACAATGCTAAGCCACCATGGGCGTCCGCAGAACTTTTTTCAGGGGGGGATCACCTTTTCAACAATGTCATGAAGGGGAGGGGCTTAGTCATTATACTTATTTTGAGTATTTATTTTTAAAGAGCAAACAGCAGCACTTATTTTTTAAAGCACTTATTTTCACCTAAAATACCTGGCTGATCCTGCCTGGCTATGTCCTCCCTCTGTAAACTGACCACCATATACCATGGCTGCTGAGCCCTGACACTGTGGTCAGCTTACGTGTCTCCATCATCCGTAGCCCTCCTGTCCTTCTCTGTCCTCTCTCCCCCCTCCCTCCCTTCCAGTCTGCTCCTGTGTCAGTGCCCGCTTCCCCTCCCCTCTTACTGCTGTAGTTTCATTTAAAGTTTCATATCCTGTCTACAATCTGTTTAATAATCCTGTGTGCCCCTGTGTCTGTGTTTTATAAAAATAAGCCATTCTTTACAAGTTTTCAGAGCTCCACTCACCGCTCTCATGACCTGCTGCCTCTCTCCTCCTCTCCCCCCTCCCCTCCTCCTGACATCAGTGAGGAATCCTCGGCCCCACCCTCTGTCAGATGGGGAGAGGAGAGAGCCGGCAGGTCACGTGAGTGACCTGAAAACTGGAAAAAAACGGCTTATTTTTTTCAAAACACATACACAGATACACAGGATTATTAAACAGGCTAGAAATGAAGGTATAAAGTGGCTTAACAACCACTTGAAAGGGGAAGTTGAGATTCCATGGGGGGGCTAATGCCCACCCTTGCCCCTACCTGCAGACGCCCATGTAAGCCACTGCCTTGCAATTAGCAGCAGTGTTGTCAGCCTGCCATGCACACTCCTTCAGTTGGACATTGATCTGTATACAACATAAACCTGACGTCCAACCAGTGGCGGCTGGTGCTCAAAATTTTTTTGGGGGGGGGGGGCAAACAGAAAAATGTAATAGGCATTGCTTTGCGGCAAAAAACGCTGTTAAAATTGTGTGACTTTGAGGTCACAAAAGTGTGAAAGGGGCCTTCAGTAGTCAAGGTATAGTGTGACCCCTTTCAATGCAGAGCGACCAGCATGCCCCCTTTCAGTGCAGAGTGACCAGCCTACCCCCTTCAATGCAGAGTGACCAGCGTGCCCCCTTTCAATGCAGAGAGACCAGCGTGCCCCCTTTCAATGCAGAGAGACCAGCATGCCCCCTTTCAATGCAGAGTGACCAGAGTGCCCCCATTCAATGCAGACGCCCATGTAAGCCACTGCCTTGCAATTAGCAGCAGTGTTGTCAGCCTGCCATGCACACTCCTTCAGTTGGACATTGATCTGTATACAACATAAACCTGACATCCAACCAGTGGCGGCTGGTGCTCAAAATTTTTTTTTTGGGGGGGGGGGCGCAAACAGAAAAATGTAATAGGCATTGCTTTACGGCAAAAAACGCTGTTAAAATTATGTGACTTTGAGGTCACAAAAGTGTGAAAGGGGCCTTCAGTAATCAAGGTATAGTGTGACCCCTTTCAATGCAGAACGACCAGCATGCCCCCTATCAGTGCAGAGTGACCAGCCTACCCCCTTTAATGCAGAGTGACCAGCGTGCCCCCTTTCAATGCAGAGTGACCAGCGTGCCCCCCTTTCAATGCAGATTGACCAGCGTGCCCCCTTTCAATGCAGATTGACCAGCGTGCCCCCTTTCAATGCAGAGTGACCAGGGTGCCCCCTTTCAATGCAGAGTGACCAGGGTGCCCCTTTCAACGCAGAGTGACCAGGGTGCCCCTTTCAACGCAGAGTGACCAGGGTGCCCCTTTCAACACAGAGTGGCCAGGGTGCCCCTTTCAATGCAGAGTGGCCAGGGTGCCCCTTTCAATGCAGAGTGGCCAGGGTGCCTCTTTCAATGCAGAGTGACCAGGGTGCCCCTTTCAATGCAGAGTGACCAGGGTGCCCCCCTTCAATGCAGAGTGACCAGCGTGCCCCCTTTCAATGCAGAGTGACCAGCGTTCCCCCTTACAATGCAGAGTAACCAGCGTACCCCCTTACAATGCAGAGTGACCAGGGTGCCCCTTTCAATGCAGAGTGGCCAGCGTGCCCCCCTTCAATGCAGAGTGACCAGCGTGCCCCCTTTCAATGCAGAGTGACCAGCGTGCCCCCTTTCAATGCAGAGTAACCAGCGTACCCCCTTACAATGCAGAGTGACCAGCGTGCCCCCTTTAATGCAGAGTGACCAGCGTGCCCCCTTTCAATGCAGAGTGACCAGCGTGCCCCCTTTCAATGCAGAGTGACCAGCGTGCCCCCTTTCAATGCAGAGTGACCAGCGTGCCCCCTTACAATGCAGAGTGACCAGCGTGCCATGCCCCCTTACAATGCAGAGTAACCAGCGTGCCGTGCCCCTTTCAATGCAGAGTGACCAGCGTGCCCCCTTTCAATGCAAAGTGACCAGCGTGCCGTGCCCCCTTACAACGCAGAGTGACCAGCGTGCCATGCCCTCTTACAATGCAGAGTGACCAGCGTGCCCCTTTCAATGCAGAGTGACCAGGGTGCCCCTTTCAATGCAGAGTGGCCAGCGTGCCCCCTTTCAATGCAGAGTGACCAGTGTGCCCCCTTACAATGCAGAGTGACCAGCGTGCCCCCTTACAATGCAGAGTGACCAGCGTGCCCCCTTACAATGCAGAGTGACCAGCGTGCCCCCTTACAATGCAGAGTGACCAGCGTGCCCCCTTACAATGCAGAGTGACCAGCGTGCCCCCTTACAATGCAGAGTGACCAGCGTTCCCCCTTTCAATGCAGAGTGACCAGCGTTCCCCCTTTCAATGCAGAGTGACCAGCGTTCCCCCTTTCAATGCAGAGTGACCAGCGTTCCCCCTTTAATGCAGAGTGACCAGCGTGCCCCCTTTCAATGCAGAGTGACCAGCGTGCCCCCTTTCAATGCAGAGTGATCAGCGTGCCCCCTTTCAATGCAGAGTGACCAGCGTGCCCCCTTTCAATGCAGAGTGACCAGCGTGCCATGCCCCCTTACAATGCAGAGTAACCAGCGTGCCGTGCCCCTTTCAATGCAGAGTGACCAGCGTGCCCCCTTTCAATGCAAAGTGACCAGCGTGCCGTGCCCCCTTACAACGCAGAGTGACCAGCGTGCCATGCCCCCTTACAATGCAGAGTAACCAGCGTGCCGTGCCCCTTTCAATGCAGAGTGACCAGTGTGCCCCCTTTCAATGCAAAGTGACCAGCGTGCCGTGCCCCCTTACAACGCAGAGTGACCAGCGTGCCATGCCCTCTTACAATGCAGAGTGACCAGCGTGCCCCTTTCAATGCAGAGTGACCAGGGTGCCCCTTTCAATGCAGAGTGGCCAGCGTGCCCCCTTTCAATGCAGAGTGACCAGCGTGCCCCCTTACAATGCAGAGTGACCAGCGTGCCCCCTTACAATGCAGAGTGACCAGCGTGCCCCTTTACAATGCAGAGTGACCAGCGTGCCCCCTTACAATGCAGAGTGACCAGCGTGCCCCCTTACAATGCAGAGTGACCAGCGTTCCCCCTTTCAATGCAGAGTGACCAGCGTATCCCCTTTCAATGCAGAGTGACCAGCGTGCCGTGCCCCCTTTCAATGCAGAGTGACCAGCCTGCTGTGCCCCCTTCAATGCAGAGAGATCAGCGCACTTACCTTCAGCGGCGGCTTCTCCTCAGTCCCCCACGTCTCCTCGAGTCCTCCCGCCTCCTCCTTGGCCAATGGCATGGGTTCGCCTTTCGGCCAATCAGGTCTTGGACCAGCTTCCTGATTGGCCAGGAGGAGAATCCGTGTGACAATAGCGAATTTCCATTCGCTATTGTCACACAAATTGGTGGGCTAGGGCGCAGTGCTCTGCGCCCCGGGTCCACCCTTTTTTGAAGCCTGTTAGAGCCTCTGGCTCTAATCAGCTGATTTAAAAAAAAAAACAAATTAACTCCATGCTTCCGCCGCCCCGCATGTAGATTAGGGGGCCGGACGTATGGATAGGGGGGCGGCGTCCTGGCGCCCCCAACACACCAGCTGCCACTGCGTCCAACTGAAGGAGTACATATGACAGGCTCACAATGGAAATTGTAAGTCAGTGGCTTTGTGTTGTCAGCCTGCAACAGGAAAAGAAGTGTATTACTGGCAGGAGGTACAGGTAAAAAAACTTTGCAACAGATTCACAAAAAATATTTGCTTAAAAAGGAAACAAACTTTCAGAGCTGTGCCCAAAAGAGGCAGACATAGGGTAAAGGACTAGTCCCCAGTATTTCCTGTAATCCCCTTATAGCTGATCTTTTTCCAATTACTGATTTACCATGACTTGTTATGCACTGTGCCTTTGTGGAGGCCATCTTGGATAAGGCAGAAATTTGCTTCCTCATGTCAGACCCTCCAGCAAGAACAGTGAGCAGCACAAAAGTAACATCAGATCTCACTTGAAATCTCATGAGACGAGCAGTGAGAGACAGCAGTGCCTTAGATCATCAGATATACAGCTATGAGGCTACAGAACAGGGGTGCACCCTCACAAACTAGGCACTACTACTTGCAATTTTGGGAGGAATATCAGACAAAAGGTAGATTTTTTTTTAAAGGAGTTGTGAAGTCAGAAGGTTTTTTTATCTTAACACATTCTATGCATTAAAATAAAAAGCCTTCTGTGTGTAGCAGCCCCCCCCCCAGCACCCCCAATACTTACCTGAGCCCCCTCTCTGTCCAGCAATTTACATAAGACCCTCGGCCGTCTTGGGACTCTCCCTCCTGATTGGCTGAGATACAGCAGCGGTGCCATTGGCTCCCATGGCTGTCAATCAAAGTTAGTGAGCCAATCAGGAGAGAGAGGGGGCGCGGCTGAACTGCAGCTCCAAGTCTGAATGGACACACAGAGCTGCAGCTCGGGTCGGGTGCCCCCATAGCAAGCTCGATAGGAGGGAGGGACCAGGACAAGGAACGAGGGACCCGAGAAGAGGGGGATCTGGGCTGCTCTGTGCAAATCCAACTGCACAGAGTAGGTAAGTATAACATATTTATTTAAAAAAAAACACGAGACTTTACAATCACTTTAAACACTTGCCAACCGCCGCACGACTATTTACGTCGGTGGTCAGCCCCTCACAGGCAGAGCGACGTAGGGATACATCACTAGCCTGTGAGGGTCTAGGGAGCGAGCCCGCGCCGCCGGAGGCGCGCTCCCGCGTGGTCACGGACCCCCCGCGCATGTGACTGGCGGACCCAATGTCCGCCGGTCCCTCGCGACCGTTGGGTGGAGAGGGAGAAAGGCAGGCGGCTGATGTAAACAAGCCGCCTGTCATTCTCCCCTGTGTAGAAACAGTGATCATACGGTTCTACTATGTAGGACCGTTGATCACTGTTCCTACACCTCAAGCCACAGCCAATCACAGTTAGAATCACGCCCCTAGAGATACACATAACCCCTCCCTCTCGAAAAAAGTTAACCCCTTCACTGCCAGCGTAATTTTACAGTAACAGTGCATATGTATAGCACTGATTACTGTAGAAATGTCACTGGTAACCCCAAAAGTGTAAAAAATGTCAGTCAAGGGTCCGATCTGTCCGCCGCAATGTCGCAGTCCCCCAAAAAAAATCACAGATCGCTGCCATTACGCGTTAAATAAAGCTGACAAAAATCTTTCCCTTTGTTAGTAAACGCAATAACTTTTGCGCAAACCAATCAAAATACGCTTTTTGCTTTTGATTTTTACTTTTTTTGTGGGGGAATTTCATATAAAAACATGTGAAAAATACTGATATTTTTGCAAAATTGACGCTGTTTTTTTGTTTATAGCGCAAAAAGTAAAAATCGCACAGGTGATCAAATACCACCAAAAGAAAGCTCTGCTTGTTGGAAAAAAAGGCCGTCAAATTCGTTTAGGTACAGCGTCGCATGACCGAGCAATTGTCCGTTAAAGTCACGCAGTGCCGAATCGCAAAATAGGCCCTGGTCAGGAAGGGGGTAAAATCTTTCGGGGCTTAAGTGGTTAAGGTGCTTGTGAGGCACGATTAACATTTCTCAATGTTCCTTGCAACATAGCAAATCTTCTCTTTTTTTAGTTTAGTTCCACTTTCAATAAACTGTATACAGTAAGGCATGATGTCAACATAGTGGAAAATAGATTTATAAACTATGATAAATACTCTAACCATTTTACACTGAATCATTAAATTAGCACATAGCACTGCAATCTAATTCTATATACATGCTGGGGTTTTGTAAAAGAACCTTTTCATGTAAATATAAGAGTATTAGGGGATTTTTAGATTTATACTCATCAGGTGCTGAAAATAACAGCACTGTTTGTGGAATTGCTAAAATATGAGTGTGCTAAAGAAAAAAAAAAAAAAATAGAACTTTTTTTTTCTTTTTTTTTTTTTTGCTGCTTCATTATCTGTTTGACACAATGGAAGGAAGGCGATATCAGGAAGTGCAATCCACATATTTACACAAGAAGTGACACTCGGCAAAAAGACGTACACACACAAACAAGGAGAAAACAGTTTACAACACAAAACTTAAATAACATATTCTGAAGGAACAAACCACAACCAAGTCATTGTTCCCTAACCTTAACCTAAACCTTGACCATTTTGTTAAAATGTTTTCTGCTGTGAATCTTCATGCATGTTATTTTTGTTATTACTTTTTTAAATTTTTTTATGGTTTGTTACTGCTTGTTTATTCACACTAAAACCAATAAAAAGTGCATATATCTGAATGCTGAAAGCCACAAAAGCAGGAATTCCATATCATAGATATAGAAGGGATTTTTTTGAATAAAAGAGTTTAAAGTGATTGTAAATGATCACCTTGTAAAACAACTCATTCAGTTTAAAATAGAAATGAAATGCACAGCATTTGTGTATGGATATAAAAAAACCCCCATTATAAATAAATTTTTTCGCTGGAGCTGGGGGGGGGGGGGGGAAGCAGCATTGGCTACACTGAACTTGCCAGTGAATGGCTGTGCAGTGGGGGCATGGCAGGGCAAGTCTGATCATTGGAGGAGAGAACACCGAGTTCCCAGCACAGATAGAGAATTGGCCACGATGTGCTCTCCTGCTTAGTGTGGTCAGTTTTTCAAAGGAAAGCAGAGCGACTGGCAGGAACACCAGGGAATTCATATAAAGGAAGAGAACAGGAGACTTTCTCATAGAAGTACATGGTACAGCAGGCACATATCGGGAATATGAAGTGTTGGGGTAACAAACACTTTAAAGTAGAAATTCACTCTTTCAATCAACATTGACTATTTTTAATCCTTATGCTGCTAGCATTAGTAAATACATATGAAAGTATATCATATTTACATGTCTTAAACTTTTTTTTATTTTCTTTAGTTATCTCCTAGTTTCCTAACCTAGGCAGATGATGTCATAAATCCCAATGGGGCTTTTTGTTACCTTGTCCCACTTTTGAGATATGTTGCTGCCTGATATATTTTTTGTTTTGCATTTTGTTTTTATGTAGATTTTTACATAGCATCCCAATTTTTTTGGGGATTGTATATAAATAAATTGAAAAATTAGTCTAAAAACGAGTATATTGTAAAAATCTTAAGCCGGATATAAAATGCAAGTTAAATAAACTCTCTGATCGGCATGACAACTGGGAGAGGTAAATACACATAAAGTGCATTTTTATGTGTGCAGAGAACCCTCAGAAATGCAATATTCTGCTGATGTGATTGGCTATGGGACTGTTCATGTGACCCAACCAAACACCACCTCCAACTTTGACCAAAAAATTTTGTGTGCGAGACAGTCAGGCTTAGGAAAGAATGCTAGCCCTGGTTCACTGCTATGAGTGCTGGTTGGGGGAGGGAGCTCGCCCCGGCTCCAAATGCCAATCTGTGGAAGTGTGGGTATCCCTATAGCCGCACATCGAAGCAAACCCACTCGTAGTAGTAATCTTAGCCTGGGCTCCCACCAGGCCACACTACCAACGCGTTTCGCTCAGCCCTTTGATGCTTAATTAACTTAGAACACCTGAAGCAGAAAGTATGTAGAATTCAGGTGTAGGTTTCTATGAAAAAAAATCTCCAAAAGTAACACATAAAGAAATAAGAAATGTTTTCTTTAGCTTTTTATTTCTGTTTGTGCCCTTGTTTTCTCCAGGCATATGTCCCTGAAAGCAGTGGTTCTCAACCCTGGTCCTCAGGGCCCACTAACAGGCCAGGTTTGCAAGATAACTGAAATACATCCCAGGTGATATAATTTGCTGCTCAGTGATTGCAGTACTCTAGTCTGCATCTGCCCAAGGTAATACTTAAAATCTGGCCTGTTAGTGGGCCCTGAGGACCAGAGTTGAGGACCACTGCCTGAAAGCATAGAGCTCTAAAGTCAAATACCATCTGGTACAGCATTCAGCTTCATCCAGCCATAATGCATTTTAGCCTGCCCTCGACTTTGACAGGCTGCAGGCAGCAGAGCTGGAAACTGCCCCTGTGCCTCCAGGGTGCGCAAGGAAGATGGAATTGGACTTACCGAAGGTAGACACACCGTGTGCAAGGAGCCTTACTGATTTTTCTATCACTTTCCACTTCTTGCCTGATGAAATCATTGTGTCCATAAAAGTAAAAGTTATGAGTCCTGGATTGCAGTAAAACCTGACAGGGATTCTTATCCTTTTGGCAGGACTTGCCAATATTTAATGCCATGTCTTTTATTCATCAGAATTCTCACTCCAAAGGGTTTGACGGAATTTACTAAAAAAAAAAATGCTATATGAATGTCACAGATTTCACTTAGCTGACGCAAACAATTTCCATTAAATGTCTAATATGTTTATTTCCTATGATGGTCAGCTCTATCTAGTGGCCATAATGCAGTATTTTTCTTATTTACCTCAATCAGGAAAATACTGTATTATGACCACTGGATGGAGTTGACAATTATAAGAAATATATTAGACACATTGCAGAGATTATTTGTGACAGCTGTGCTAATGCTGTGATGTTCGTACAGCAAATTTGCTTTAAATAGACCTCATAGTGTAGGAGGAAACCCATGCTATAGGAAATATGAGAACCGCCATTTCTAAAATATATGTGTGAAAAAGCTAGTTGTGTTTTGTCTGTCTCCAATGTCAAAACTTTGAGTCACTAACCAGAAACAAACATGCACCAAGCAAAGTCAGAACTCCTGATCTGCATACTTACTGTATTTCAGGTTAGTAAATTTAGAAAAGATTAAAACATTTAGAACAATGTGACAACAAGGAAACCAATACTTTCAAAATAACAGTTTAGCCTACAGATTTATACATCAGAGTTTTTGCGAAATATTTTGTGTCAATAGTCCACACTGTGGGGTACACACATTTTCAGGAATGCCTGAAAACCAGCGTACAGTTGACTTAGAAAGCTAGAACTAAGAAGAAATCTATAGCTCTCTTTATCCAGTATTAATACTAATACACATGGGCCAAATGTCAGAAGGAATTGGCCGGTTCAATAGAAACAGGCCGACATTTGGCCTGTGTGTATGGCAGCCGATTCAACAGAAGCCAGCCACTTGGTCAACAGTCCTGACCGAAAAAGGTCTGCCGACAAGTTCCCATTCAGTGCTCTTAGCCAGTGGCGAAGAATGCTGACTGGAGTGTTCTGGCAGGGGAGATTACTGTACTAACATCGAATTGTTAGTACAGTGGCTTCGATCTGAGCAGTCAGTTTTTTTCATTCAACCGAAAAAAAATAGTAGTGTGTACGAGGTTTAAGGCTCACCATAGATAGGTAGGCTTTACATTTAATTGGGCAGAGTTGTTTTTTTTTTTTCCCCAGTATAAAAGCAGTTTACAAATGACTGAAATTCTGCTAAATATTGAGAAAATTTAATCTACATCATTCTCAAGCAGATAAGTGGTGGGTAGTGAAGTCACTTTGGTGTCCATTTAAAATATGCAACATCACTCATAGATTGTATCTGCTACAATTAAGCACTGATGCTTCTTCAGGAATTAAAGTGTTTGTAAAGGTACATTTTTTTAAAATACCAAATATGTCTATACTTACCTGCTCTGTGCAATGGAATGGCGCAGAAAGGGCGTGAACTAGAACGGGCGCAAACCTCCTATTTTCAGGTCTCCCGCCGATGCACCTGGACCCTCCCCTCTCTCCAGGGCCCCCATGGGAAGCTGCTTCCTATGGGGGCACCCAAGCCTTTGTTGGTTCCATTGACATTGACAGCGGGGCTCGGCTCCAACCCCCACTCCCTCGTCACAGGCTTTGATTGACAGCATTGGGAACAAATAGCTCTCAGTGCCCCAGCAAAGCCAACGAGACCCGGAAGTGAGGGGAGAGAAGAGCTGCAGACATGCACAGTGCTGGATCAAATGAGGGCTCGGGTAAGTAAAAGGGGCGGTGAGGGGGGATGCTGACACCTAAACATGTTTAACCTTAATGCAAGGAATGCATTAAAGTAAATAAAATGTTTAGGCTTTACAACCACTTTAACCACTTCTGGACCGGAAGGATTTACCCCCTTAATGACCAGGCCATTTTTTGCGATACAGCACTGTGTTATTTTAACTGACAATTGCCCGGTCATTTGACGCTGTACCCAAATTTAATTAATGTCCTTTTCTTACTACAAATAGAGCTTTATTTTGGTGGTATTTGATCACCTCTGCATTTTTTTTTTTTTTTGCGCTATAAACAAAAAACTGAAAATTCTGAAAAAAAAAAAAAAACAATATTTTTTACTTTCTGATATATAACATTCCCAATAAAAATTTTTTTTTAAAAAAATAATTATTTCCTCATTTTAGGCCAGTTTGTATTCTGCTACATATTTTTGGTAAAAAAAATCCCAATAAGAATATATTGATTGGTTTGCGCAAAAGTTTTCACGTCTAGGGGAAACTAGGGGAAAGATTTATGTAATTTTTATTTATTTTTATTTTTTTACTAGTAATGGCGGCGATCAGCGATTTTTAGCGGGACTGCAACATTGCGGCAGATAGATCGGATACCTAACTGACATTTTTGACACTTTTTGGGGGGACCAGTGACATTACTACAGTATTCAGTGCTAAAAATATGCACTGTTACTGTACTAATGTCACTGGCAGAGAAGGGGTTAACACCAGGGGCGATCAAAGGCTTAAATGTGTCCCTAAGGGGTGCTTTCTAATTGGGGAGGGGGGGGGGCTTGCTGCATGAACACAGAGACCTGTGTTCCTAAATAAGAGGAACACAGGATCCCTGTGTTCATTACTGACAGAACAGCGGTCTGCCGTGTTTAAACCGGAAGACGGCTGTTCTGTCTCCACGGGGGGCGATCGTGGGTGCCTGGCAGCAATCGCGACCACCAGGCCCACTGATTGGCTCCCCCTGTGGCCAATGGGCAGGCACGTGCACCCCCTCTAGTGGTCCAGCGAAGCGACGTACAGGTACGTTGTTTCGCAGGACAGAGCCGACCTGCCGCAGTAAAACTACGGCAGCTGGTCGGCAAGCGGTTAACTGATGTTTTGTTTTTTTTTCCATGTTCTCATTCTGACCTGCTTCTTATCTTTGTCTCTTGTCCCCGTTTTTATAGGTTAGGTTGTTGACCATTTTAATTGGCTTCCTCTTTTGATCTCCAATAGCCTTTCATCCTTCCCACACTTCTAATCTTAAAGCTGTAGTCACAGGTGGAATCCCTGTGTTGGAAGCAAACAGAAAACATTGACTTTTAATGATAATTAAATTAGATTACAATGGTGCGACCCTTAAAGACTGTCTAGCACCAGTGGTTCCCAGGGGCAATACACAATGTAATTAACAGACAGTTTAGGCACATCATTAACATACAGTATACTTGACATTAATTAGCCTAAAAAAAGATTCCAGCAGTTTATCTACATCCAGTAGAAATCTAATACTTGGTATTTGAGAGCTGGCTGCAAAATAATTTTATTTTGCAGGTTACCATTTAGAAGTAACAGACTTTTGTGCTTCTGTTCAAGACGTGCATAGTTCAATTGAGCCAGATAAAAAACAAAACAAACAAAAAGTGGTGTAATTGCCTATGGCATCGGAATACTTATTTAAATTTACTATAACGTGAAATAGTTAAAGTGGAACTTTAGCCAGAAAATGAAGTCTTGCTAGATCACTTCAGGCTGGCCCCTTTTGCAGGTATAGCTATGTAAAGAATGAAAAAAAGGTGCCTATACTGTAAAAAAAATCCAGTAATACACTTTCTCACCCTGCTCTGCACATGCTCAGTTGTTCTCTAATTTTAGGCACTGTGCCAAATTTGTAGAGGCTGATCTGCTGACAGCCTAAAGATTTACTGATGTTCAGGGGCTCTGGGCTTCAGCAAAATGGCATCTTCTGGCATGAAGAAACTGGGACAATGCTGGAGGCAATTTACACTGCACAAATTTTTAGTAGCAGAAGTATTCATGTTGAATGTATGATCCTTGCTAAAGAACAATATTTTTATCATGTTGTTATGGGTAAAGTTCCACTTTAAACCTGTTTGATATTGACAACAGCTTCAGTGAGCTCAATCAGCCTATGGATCCCATGCCGAGTGGATGTTCTACTGCATTTTGAATGTAGGAGGTTGGCCGCTCGGCAGAGGCATCATTCAGAGATCGCTTTGCATTTGGACCTGAGAGTTGGGGTGGTGACCACATGCTTTCCACCTTGTCCAATCAGAGAATGATTTGCACTTATTGAGAAAATGTAAAGCATTCTCTGAATGGCGCCATGCCCAGTACATGACTTCCTGTGTTTAGAATGCAGCAGGGCAGCTCTTTGACCCTGGAAGCTAGCAGGGGCACTTTAGTAGGGTATCTACTACATAGAGCTGGACCACTGTAACTCATACCTGCCAACTGTCCCGTTTTTTCCGGGACAATCCCAACAAATAGGAGCCTGTCCCAGGTATTTTACAGTGTCCCTGTTAATCAGGGACAATGTAAATCATTAAAAAAAAAAAAAAATTGTTTTTTTTTATTTTGTGCCACACAGTGTCGCTCTCACCCCAGCTAGGAGTTGTAGTTTTGGCAGCAGGTTGTCTCTCTCTCTGTGCCCGCTCACTCTTGACGCCTGTCGCAAATTTAACGTGTCACCGAAGGCAGGGTGTCAGCATGGTGCACTTTCCAAAATCCGCCAGCAGGGGGAGGCAGAGCACCTTCCGACAAGCTGGAGGCCTCACACTCCATTAATTACTACTATCAATAATGATTTTTTATAGATATAATTTAGGGAAGTGGGTGTGGTAAGTAATTGATAGCTGTGCTGCAAAGTGTCCCTGGAAATTTTTTTCAAATGTTGGCAACTATGCTGTAACTATGTAACAATATCCATACCTAGACTTCATCTTTAAGTGTCAAAATCCATCTCTTGGCAAATATTATCCACCTGGCTATTTCTTCCTCCCACCCCACATCTATTTAAGACCTTTTCTTTAACTTACACGAGTCTGCTATCTGTGTCTCTCGTTAATGCCTCTTCCAGAATTGGAGACTACTATTCAAGCATTGCAGCCTATCCCTGCTGATCAATGGTCACCTCATTTTGATGTTGCCTGGTCTTTATTATTTTGGATCCTGAGAGGATCCTTCTACTGGACAGCCAATAAGAAATGTCCACATCACCCAGACAAGAATGTGGGTACCTGAGAAAGGACCCTTTTATTCTGCACTAAGAAAAAGAGAATATTTAGTATCTTATGCAACAAGATTATGTTTTGGGCCTTGGGAGGGTTAAAGTGGACCTTACATGCACATGGTAAGTGGGTGTCCTGCAAAGCTGCAGTAAAAACAACCAGCAGCTCTGCAGAACACCAGCACAGTGTGACCACCTGCCCACTGAGAAGCAATGTTGAGTATCTGAGACGTGGGGCACCTGGGAACAGACCCTGGACACATGCTGGCTGCTGGCATGTTTTTTTTAGACTGGGGTCTAGTACATAAATGGTTTGTTATATTTCTTTTAAACCATCGTACTTTATATTTATATCCATTCTCTTTTTATGTTTCTCTTGTTAATGTTTCTCTTGTGTATGTTTTAAAATGGATTTGCTGAGAGAAATATCCATTGTGGAACAAGCAATTTTTAAAGGAGATGTAGAGTGCACAAATGTTGAAGCATTGATTTGTGAACAGGCTGTAGCAATGATCCCTAGCATTCTCATGTAATGTGTCTCCAGTCTTTGACTTTTTACTAAGGCTCGGGTCACACTATTGCGATGCGGGAAGGCTGCGAATTCGCAGCCTTTTCCCGCATCGCACACGCACCCCCGGCAGTTCACACTGCCATATGCGATACGCTGGGGGTGTCAATGTAATCTTAACGACACCTCCAGTTTGATCGCATATCGCAGTGCGATCGTGCAGTTCGCACAGGATGGGATCGCACAAGTGTGAACCGCTGTGCGATCCGATCCTGATGCGGCTGCAAAAATGCCTCCTGTGCGTGTTTGCACCGGGTGCGATGCGAATTTAGCCATACAAACTGTATGGCTAAACTCGCACCGCACAGCTGATCGCATGTAATGTCGGAGCAGTGCGCTCCGACATTACATGCGAACCCGGCACTCGCATGAGTGTGAACCGGGTCTGAAACATGTTCCCTGTCCCCAACAGCTTCTAAAGCAAGTCTACAATTTCTGACCATCTCTTGCAGCATTCCTGTAGTCTTTGACCATCAAATTTTGCATGTTTGTAGTCTGTGACAGTTTTCCATAGCATTACATTTACTAACTATTATGTGCTGCCCTTTAGTGAGATCAGGGGCCACACTGTAATTCCCCATATTAAAAAAGTTTAGCAACACTGCCATAGATGGTTCGAATATCGGCTAGTTCAGCAGCAAGATTCTAACCATATATGACCAGGCTAAATGTAATAAGTTGATCAATCGATCAATTTGGGTACGAGCAGCCTGTTGGATTTTTCATGCGATTATTGCTAGCGGCTTCTACTGTATAGCTGCTAGCAATAATCACTGTCCTCGCCCAGCAGGGATGCCGTCGGGCACAGCAAAAGAGATTCCCCTGTCAACACAATCTGTGATTGCAGATATAAATTTGCTCCGTGTTTGGGCTGCTTTAGACGTTCCAACCTTATGACAATTATTGGAACTCATTTTAGAATTTTCTATATAATATATCATTTTGGAAAGTAAACAAAAAATGAATTGATACATTGTGGTTGTTTGCCAAGTAGACTAAGCTACTAGAGATTTTTCAGATTCCACAGTAGTACAGAGTGAACAGTTTCCCAAAGCTGGTGATATTTTTAAATGCCCATAGCAGCCAAGAAGTCAAGTGACTAAAATCTCATGTTTTTATTAACACGCTAATGGATTAGCGGCCACACATCGATCTTTAGAAAGTCTATCCATAATCAGGCCTGCTAGAAGCATTTGTCACTTCAAAACATGCAAAGGGTTTGTATTAGAATACAGAATTACACTTTGTTTTGCACAAGATGGTAACAAAGGTGAATGAATGTGAAACCAAGAAAAAGATAAGAATGTATAAAGAAACTGTAGACATCACAGCAGGAAGTGGCATTATTAGAAAAATAAATGAAACCCTGATAATGCACTAAACCTGCAGAACAATGTTGACATTTGTATTTAAATATGTGCATTTTGGATAAGATAACGTATGAGGGCCCTAGAAGGCATAAGGGGGTCTTGGATTGGGTGTTTGTTGCGTCTGTGGTGTTTGATTAAAGGGAAAGGCTCCTAGTTTATGTTGATGTAGCCAACAGGGCAAACGTCTAAGGCCAGCCATAGACTGTTCAAATCACAGCCGGTTCAGCAGGATATGGCTGAGATTAAAACCATGTATTGGCAGGCTGAACGTACCCAAGTTGATCAATCCCACCTGCCTCCTATCCATCCATTAGCAGCCATGTGCTCCCATTGTGGAGACACTCAAATTAAAAGTGTTAGGGACTGCAGGTAAAACAGGGTGCCGTGTAGTGGCTCTGCAGCTTACACATGCGTTTGCAAATGCGTGTCAACTAAACCCCTGTTCCTTATTTATATCATGAGACAGGTCTACTTGGTTGGTGGCAGACTGGAGGGTGAGTACATCAGACTAGGGGCTGGCTGGCTTCCATGCACCTCTTTTAATCCTTTTCAACCTTGGTTTTTTCTGATACAGGGATGGAGATGCTGGACATTACCTGCTGGTGTCTCACCTAAAGTCCCACATAGCCTACATTGTTTATGTCACACTTTCCTGTCATGCCAATCGGATGCGGGTTTCCCCGCATACAATTTGCATCTGTGTGAACCCAGCCTCATACATTGGAGGTCAGTGGTAAGTGTCTTGTTATGTTGGTGATAAGTGGTAAGTGCTTCTTTTTGCTGGTGGCCAGTGCTAAATAGACCTTTAAACAATAGTAGTAAGTGTTGAAGTGAAACAGCTCATAGGTTTCCAGCACAGCATGCCCTGGTTCTTTCGTACTGGGTGCTGAATTACCCCATTTAATGCTGGTCAGTGGTATATTGATCTGTTTATTTTGCACTACAAAACATCTCTCCTTTTCCTCATCTCCATAACAGAGGGGAGATGTATTCTGTATTTCTCAGGGATGAACTAAACAGGGATTAGAAAACTACTTGAGAGTTCGGTGCAGCAGTGTCCAGGAAATTTTAGGCCCACTAAATTTGTGGCAGGATGAAAAGATATTTTTCTGTATTTTCAACATTTATAAAGAGACAAAAAATGTGCTTAATTGGAGAGATATAAAAATTGAATACATTGATTTTTTTTTTTTTATTATTATTATGCACACACAAACACTTTAAAGTGAAACTTTAGGCTAGAAAATAAAAACTGGCACATATTCATAGCTCCAAACTGTCCATGATTTCGAGGAACTGTCCCTGATTTGGAACAAAGTCCCTCTTTCCTCCTCATGTGTCCCTCATCCCGCAAAGCGCAGCTCACTGCACAAATTTGGCAATGCCGAAGCTGATGGAACTCCCATGCATGTGTGTGAGTGACATCATCTTGGTCCGGCCAATGACAGCGACCAGCGATTGAGACTCACAAGCCAGCCGGCCGAAGATGTCAGTTTTTCACCTTCGATGTCTATGGTAGCCAAGTATGTATGTTTACTGCACGGTAACAATAAAGTATGAATATTATTTGGCATCGAAATACATTAAAGCAGTTTTAAAAATGATTATATTTGGGTCCTTACCTGACTCCATGAAACATGCTCACATAATTTTGATTTACAAGCCGCCAAAGGATCCAAAGCAGTGTTCCTCCTATAGCCCATAGCCTTACTCAATAATGATCCTAAAATCCTGACCAAATTAATTATCCTTAGGCTACAACACCTGCTACCTTCCATTATTGATTCCGACCAGAGGGGCTTCATGGCCCATCGAGCGACCGATATTAATTTGTGCAGGCTCTCTACTAATAAACATGCCCAACACTTCAACATAGGTTCTAGAATTGTGGCCTCCCTTGACATGGAGAAGGATTTCGACACCGTCGAGTGGCCCTTCTTATGGGAAGTTCTCTGATGGATGGGATTCCTGCTGGTGTTTATTTCCTGGTTACAGATTCTCTACATCCTACGTCGTCTGTTAGGTTGGGTGGATGGCTGTCAGCTCCCTTTCAACTGTGCAGCGGTACTCGGGAGGGCTGCCCTACTTCTCCAGCACTATCTACTGTAGCAATTGAACCGGTGGTGGAGGTCCTTCGGAGCTCCCCTCATATCAAGGAATTTCGGATTGGCTGGCTGGAGGAGAGGGTAGCCCTGTATGCAGATGACCTACTGTTGTTCTTGAATGATGCTGAACCATCACACCAAGGTGCACTTCATGTATTGAATGCTTATTCTGCAGTTACAGGCCTCAGAACGTACTGGGCTAAATCCTCTCTGACATTCAACTACAATAGGTGACAGAATTTAAATATTTGGGAGTGGTCATATTTTGTCAGACATCAGATTTTCTATTGCTTAACTTAGCTCCAGTGTTGCAGGAAGTTAGGGCGAAACTGAAAACATGAGAGACCTTGCCACTGTCGCTGATAGGCTGTATCAATTTATTTAAAATTAAAATTCTCCTGAAACTCATGTAATTATTCCGAAATTCCCCACAATGGCTACCCAAGTCCTTTTTTACATATTTGCATGGTATCCTCCTTCCTATGAGGGACTCAGTCTCCCAGGTATAAACTATCCACTCATGCATTCCACGTCTCAGGGAGGATTAGCCTTTCAGGACTGCCATAAATACTACCTGGCAATGTAATTGATTACGGCAGCATAGTGGCTAACCCAGATAAAAAAAACTCCTCTACGATGTTAGAGGCCTCGGTAGTCCATTCCATCGAGGCTCTCCAATTTTGTTCTATTTCGAGGATCTAAAGCCCCGTATACTTTAACTCCATCTATGAATACCATTATTTAGGCCTGGAAGGTGGGTCTAGGGTATTAACAATATCCCAAGCTAGCCCTATCTCAAAATACCCCCCTGTGGTGTAACCCCTTACTACCTCACTTCAGTTCCATCCCAGACTCAGGCACCTGGGTTAAGCATAAAATTAAAAATATCTCCCAGATAGTACGACAGGGCTTCTTACTCTCCCTATGTAAGATTCTGGTACCTTTGGTACCCTTATTGCCCATTTTTCGTTGCATATTGCGTACCACCTTTTCAGTTAGGTGGAACGCATATACCTTTAAGCCGCATGACATCATCACTGAGCGCCGCTCTGAGCGGCTATTTCAATCGCCGGCTTTCTCTCACAGGTTGTTCGTTCAAACCGCATGCTTAACAGCCTTGTCTTATGCTGCCGGAGCCTCCAGCTATTCTCTTTACCTGGAACAGACCGGAACCTCGCTACTGATCCCGTATCTCGCTACCGGATCACTCCCTTACTACCGGACCCTTCTACTTACTAACCTCACTAGTGATAAGTACCCCACAGGGGATTCCTTCATAACAAACTTACACTATCTACTTCTGCACATTAACCGCTTCCATACAGAGCAGTTAGACACCCTTCCTGCCCAGACCAATTTTCAGCTTTCAGCACTCTCACACTTTGAATGACAATTGCTCAGTCATGCTACACTATAACCAAACAAAATTTTTATCATTTTTTTCACACAAATAGAGCTTTCTTTTGGTGGTATTTGATCACAACTGGGGTTTTTTTTTTTCGTGATATATGCAAAAAAAGAGCAAAAATTTTGAAAAAAAAACACTTTTTTTTAGTTTCAATTATGAAATTTTGCAAAAAATAAATTTTTCTTCATACATTTGGGCCAAAATGTATACTGCTACATGTCTCTGGTAAAATTAACCCAAATTAGTGTATATTATTTAGTCGGTGTGAAAGTTATTGAGTCTAGAAGCTATGGTACCAATTACTGAAAATTGATCACACCAGATGTACTGACTGCCTATCTCCTTTCTTGAGGCCCTGAAATGTCAGGACAGTACAAATACCGACCAAATGACCCCTTTTTGTAAAGTAGACAGTCCAAGGTATTTAGTAAGAGGCATGGTGAGTTTTTTGAAGTTGTAATTTTTTCCCACAATTCTTGGGAAAATGAAGAAAAAATTTTTTTTTTCTTTTTTTTCCCACAAAGTTGTCAATTTATAAGCTATTTCTAACACATAGCATGTACACAGCAAAAATTACACCCAAAAATACATTCTGCTACTCCTTCCGAGTATGGCGATACCACATGTGTGAGACTTTTACACAGCCTGGCCACAAAAAGAGACTCCACGTCCAAGAAGCACATTCAGGCGTTCTAGGAGCATAAATACACATAAAACTTTCTTACTACCTATCACACTTTTCAAGGCCCTAGAGCACCAATACAATGGAAAAGTCCACAAAATGACCCCATTTTGGAAAGCAAACACTCCAACGTATATTCTATGAGGCATTATGGGTCGTTTGAACATATCATTTTTTTCCACAGGTTTTTGGAAAATGTGGGAAAAAAATGAAAACTTTTTTTTTTTACACAAAGTTGTCAATTTATAGGATATTCCTAACACATAGCATGTACACAGCAAAAATGACACCCCAAAATACATTCTGCCACTCCTCCTGAGTATGGCAATACCACATGTGTGAGACTTTTTCACAGCCTAGCCATATAGAGGGGCCGAACATCCAAGGAGCATCATCATGCATCCTAGCCACTTGCCTAGGCCTATTTTTGACATTTGGTGTTTACAAGCTAAAATCAGTTGTTTTGCTAGAAAACTGCTTAGAACCCCCAAACATTATATATTTTTTTTAGCAGAGACCCTAGAGAATAAAATGGAGATTATTGCACTATTTTTTATCACACCGTATTTGCGTAGCGGTCTTCCAAACGCAGTTTTTTTGGGAAAAATTCACTTTTTTTAATTAAAAAATAAGAAACCAGTAAAGTTAGCCCAATTTTTTTCCATAATGTGAAAGATAATGTTACGCCGAGTAAATAGATACCCAACATGTCATGTTTCAAAATTGCGCACGCTCACGGAATGGTGACAAACTTTGGTACTTAAAAATCCCCATAGGCGACAATTTAAAAATTTCTACAGGTTGCCATCTTTGAGTTACAGAGGAGGTCTAGGGCTCAAATTATTCCCCTTGCTCTAACGATCGCGGCGATACCTCACATGTGTGGTTTGAACACCGTTTACATATGTGGGCGGGGTTTCTGTATGCATTCGCTTCTGCGCGCGAGCTAACGGGGACAGGGCGCTTTAATTTTTTTTTTTTTTTTTTTTACTATTTATTTTATTTATTATTTTTTATTTTTACACCGTTTAAAAAAAAAAAAAAAATTGATCATTTTTATTTCTATTAAAAGAAATGTAAATATTCCTCGTAATAGAAATATGCACGACAGGACCTCTTTTTTGTGAGATCTGGGGTCAAAAAGTCCTCAGATCTCACAAGTACACTAAAAGATAGAAAAAAAAAAAAAAAAATAATAATTATAATATAAAATGAAAAGAAAAAAAAAAAAGGACCTTTAAACTGGTTGCTAGGCAACAACATTTTCCGTAGCTCCGGTCCTCCAAGACCATAGAGTCAAGTGAGGGCAAGCTTGCCCTCACTCGACATCCTGTCTGTGAGGATTCGGGACCGGATCGTTTTCCCCGCTGCCGGCGGGTCCGGTAAGCGGGGAAAAGGACCGGAACGCGTCGGGAGGGGGGGGGGGCGCCTCTTCCGCCATCCCGGAAGGGTGATCCCACGGCGAATCCGCCGCTGGGACCACCCTTATCGGAAAGCCAACCGTCCACCGTTTAAAAAAATACCAGGGTTATGGCAGCTATCTGCTGCCATAACACCGGTATTTAGGTTTAAACGGACGACGTATATAAACCTTTTTGGACTTGGACATGGTGGCTGTATGAAGGGTGACAGGTACTCGGGTACTTTGTTGGGCAGGTGACAGGTACTCTGGTACTGATGAGCAGGTGGCAGGTACTCGGGTACTCCGATAGGCAGGTGACAGGTACTCGGGTACTCTGATGGGCAGGTGACAGGCAGGTGATAGGTACTGATGAGTAGTACTCACTGACTGATAGGTGATAGGTGATACTGTACTGATGGGTACTGATGATCAGTACTGATACGTGATAGGTACTGATGAGTACTGATGAGTAGTGATGGGTACTGATGAGCAGGCGGCAAGTACTTGGGTACTTCAGGCGTCAGGTACTCTGATGAGCAGGTGGAAGGTACTCGGGTACTCTGATGGGTAGGTGACAGGTACTCAGGTACTCTGATGACGGGTACTCCGTTGACAGGTACTCAAAGTACCCGAGTACCTGTCATCAGAGCACCCGAGTACCCGTCATCAGAGTACCCGAGTACCTGTCATCAGAGTACCCGAGTACCCGTCATCAGAGTACCCGAGTACCTGTCATCAGAGTACCCGAGTACCTGTCAGAGTACCCGAGTACCCGTCATCAGAGTACCCGAGTACCCGTCATCAGAGTACTCGAGTACCTGTCATCAGAGTACCCGAGTACCTGTCATCAGAGTACCCGAGTACCCGTCATCAGAGTACCCGAGTACCCGTCATCAGAGTACCCGAGTACCCGTCATCAGAGTACCCGAGTACCCGTCAGAGTACCCGAGTACCTGTCATCAGAGTATCCGTCATCAGAGTACCCGAGTACCTGTCATCAGAGTACCCGAATACCTGTCACCAGCCCATCAGAGTACCCGAGTACCTGTCATCTGAGTACCTGGTGACAGGTACTCGGGTACTTTGATGGGCTAGTGACAGGTGCTCTTTATTGGGGGGGGGGGCAATCAGTGTGTTTAGGGTGCACTGTACTTGGTAACTAGCTGTTACCACAATCTCCTCCTCACACAGGATCAGTGTGTGAGGAGGAGAACACGGTGACAGCTAGTTACCGTGTTCTCTGTTGACATTTGTGACCGGCTGTGATTGGACACAGCCGGTCACGTGGTAAAGAGCCAATTTCATTGGCTCTTTACCTAGATCGGGGATCGACTCTGTCCGAGGGACGAGCCTCGTCCCCGATCGCTGCTCTGCGCGCCCCCGGGGGCGCGCATTGCAGAGAGAACGAGCGGCTCGTGCTGGAGCCGCTCATGTGATCGGCTGTGATTGACACAGCCGATCACGTGGTAAACAGCCAATTTCTATTGGCTGTTTACCTTGATCAGTGATGGGCTATGTCCGAGGGACGAGCCTCATCCCTGATCGCGCCGCTGCGCGCCGCCGGGGGCGCGCAGTAGCAGCTAGAACGGGCCGACGTCATATGACGGCGGCCCGGATCTAGACAACCACCTTGCCGACGTCATTTTACATGACTCGGTAAGGAAGTGGTTAAGGACTGTTACTATCTATGCATTACTAATCCTATCATCTGCACTGTTACATAGATTGCTAGCTCTTGAGTCTACTACCATCTATCCTTGCACTGGGTTAGTCTCTCCTGTATATGTCATCTGCTGTCCTTACCACCTGTTACTATACATGATTACTAACCTATCTGCATTCTACCTATTACCATCTACCACTCTCCTGAACATTACTATCAAGTGCTTATCATTGCTATCACTGCTCACGCCTGTCCCTTCAGCACATCACCTCTATACTGTCATATACATCCTATCACTCCAGGAACATCTTATTGAGTGTATGTATATTTGTATGCTGAAGCAGGCGGGTCCACAGTGATGAGTCTGGAGAGTTGGATCTGGTAATTCAACACATCTCTACATGACTACTGAGTGGAGATTCTGCAGCTGCAAATCCAGCTCACTATAACAAAAACGCAGGAGCGTTACAGATTGAACGAACCCAAAAAAATGGATTCAGCAGAATTACCCACTCAAGTGATACAATTAACACAAAAAGTAAATGCATTAATACTTGCTCTTACTGAAGTAAAAGATGAAAATCAGACTCTGAGACAGCAGATAGCCCGTCTTTCACAGCTTACTGCTGCTCAGCCCCCTGAACCTAAAATAAACCCTCCTCTAGTGTTTACAGGTGATCGGAAAAAATTGAGTGAATTCAAAAACGCATGTCAATTGCTTTTTTTGCTAAAACCTTGTACTTACCCTACTGATCAAATTAAAGTCTGTACCACTATTTCATATTTGATGGGTGATCCACGGGCCTGGGCAGACTCTCTCTTTAAAAAAGATGATCCTCTTCTCAACTCCTATCCTTTATTCCTAGCGGAACTCGCTAGCTTCTATGAAGACCCCAATAGGCAGAGTACTGCTGATATCCAATTAAGGGCTTTAAAACAAGGAAGGAGACCTGTTGAAGACTTTGTAGCAGAGTTCAAAAGATGGACCCTTGATTCAGGGTGGAATGATACAACTCTGCGAACTCAGTTCAGACTTGGGTTGTCAGAAGCCGTTAAAGACGAGCTCGCCCGAGCGGATTTACCTGGCACTTTGGATGCCTTAATACAACTCAGTATCAACATTGACAGGCGACTGCGAGAAAGAAAGGCTGAGAAGATGGGAATGCCATCGTCCAGTCCTTCTTGGATTTCAGCCGTTGACCCTACTCCTATGGAGGTAGGAACCATACGCCCACCTTTATCGACTACTGAACGAGCCAGGAGAAGATCCAGAAATCTCTGCATGTACTGCGCCTCCCCGGATCATTTGATAAGCGTCTGTCCCCTTGTCCGCAAAAAAGAGGGTGAGTGTTCACATGTCTTGCTAGGGGGATTAACGACTTCCTTTTCTAATCCCTATCTCTTTATTCATTTGACATTACAGTGGGACCAAACTAGGATCACCACCAAGGCTATGATCGACACAGGATCTTGTGGGAACTATATCGATACACGTTTTGTTACTTTAAATAAAATACCTATTATTTCAAAACCTAAACCTGTCTCTGTTAGTTTCATTAACGGTATTCCGTTATCTTCTGGTCCAATCACCAATTAGACACAAGCCTTCCTTGTCACTGCTAACGAGTCCCATATGGAAACCACATCTTTTGATGTACTACCTTCACCACATTTTCCCATTATTTTGGGACTCCCCTGGTTACACATACATCAACCAACCATAGATTGGCGACATCTACTTGAAGGTACCCGATTACCAATACTCATATATACAGATCATGAAAATCTTCAATACCTTCAGACTAACAAAACTCTTTCCCACCGGCAGGTACGATGGTCATTATTCTTCCTAAGATTCAACTTCCTAGTGACCTACACGCCTGCAGACAAAAACAAAAAAGCGGATGCGCTATCACGATTAACCGAAGATAACTGCGCCGAAATCCCTTCTATTCCTATAATACCCTATGAACGTATTATTGGTGTTGTTCGTTCCCTGAAGGAAGAGATTTTGCACAGTATAGGACTGGATTCACCTCCACCACAACTAAGTACTGATGCAGAAGGCTTCCTCTACTACAACGACAAACTCTACATACCCCCTACTATGCGCGCCAAGATCTTGGAATTGTCACATGATGTGCCTATGGCAGGACATATGGGTATGACTAAAACCCTTAATTTGCTTACCAGGCAGTTTTGGTGGCCTGATATGAAGACGTCTGTACAAAAATTTGTTTCTTCATGTGACATCTGTGCAAGGTCCAAAATTGACACTACAAAACCATCTGGTCTACTTTGCAGTCTACCAATACCCCAGGTCCCCTGGGAAGTTGTGTCCTTAGACTTTATAGTAGAACTACCACCTTCCAAAGGATTTAATACCATTCTAGTGTCAGTGGACCATCTGACAAAGATGGCACATTTCATTTCTATTCGCAGACTACCTTCATCTAAGCAAACAGCGGAATTACTAATGAAACATGTGTTCAAGTTACACGGAATTCCAAAGACTCTTTTATCCGACCGTGGTTCACAGTTCATCTCCAAGTTTTGGCAAGCTCTATGTCATATACTACGGATTGAGCGAAAGCTCACTTCTCCTTACCACCCTCAAACCAACGGACAGACTGAAAGAGTCAACCAGTGCATTGAACAATATCTACGTTGCTACACCTCATACCTACAGGATGATTGGGTGGACCTCCTCCCTCTGGCGGAATTTGCTTATAACAACGCAACCCACAGCACTACCAAGCAAAGTCCGTTCTACTTAAACTATGGGTTTCATCCCACACTTCTTCCACCACGCATCCTACCATCAAGTAACCCAGTAGCCTCGGATTATCTTACCCAAATAAAAGACTCTCTGGGTTTACTTAATACCACCATCTCACACGCTCATAGTCAACAAAAAAGGTACTACGACCTTCGTAGGAAACCCTCTCCTCAATATGCTATTGGGGACCTCGTTTGGCTATCGACGAAAAATGTAAGGTTAAAGATTCCTAGCAAAAAGATTGGACCTTTATTTCTGGGACCCTTCCCAATTAAGAAACTCATTGGAAAAGCTGCAGTTCAACTCACTTTACCGGCAGATCTCAGAATACATCCCATCTTTCATGTGTCGCTACTGAAACCACATGTTCCTAACCAAGGAATAAGGCCTACCATTTTGCCTCCACCTCCAGTACAAGTTGAAGGCGGAGAAGAATTTGAGATTAGGGAGATTTTGGATTCTCGTATCCACAGAGGAAAACTCCAATATCTCATAAGATGGAAGAACTATGGACCCCAAGACGACACCTGGTTGGATACTTCTGATGTTCACGCACCCAGGCTTATACGAAGGTTTCACTCTAAATACCCGGAGAAACCAGTGCTATAGGCCTTCTGGAGCCGGCCTTAAGGGGGGGGGGGGGGTACTGTAAGATTCTGGTACCTTTGGTACCCTTATTGCCCATTTTTCGTTGCATATTGCGTCCCACCTTTTCAGTTAGGTGGAACGCATATACCTTTAAGCCGCATGACATCATCACTGAGCGCCGCTCTGAGCGGCTATTTCAATCGCCGGCTTTCTCTCACAGGTTGTTCGTTCAAACCGCATGCTTAACAGCCTTGTCTTATGCTGCCGGAGCCTCCAGCTATTCTCTTTACCTGGAACAGACCGGAACCTCGCTACTGATCCCGTATCTCGCTACCGGATCACTCCCTTACTACCGGACCCTTCTACTTACTAACCTCACTAGTGATAAGTACCCCACAGGGGATTCCTTCATAACAAACTTACACTATCTACTTCTGCACATTAAGGACTGTTACTATCTATGCATTACTAATCCTATCATCTGCACTGTTACATAGATTGCTAGCTCTTGAGTCTACTACCATCTATCCTTGCACTGGGTTAGTCTCTTCTGTATATGTCATCTGCTGTCCTTACCACCTGTTACTATACATGATTACTAACCTATCTGCATTCTACCTATTACCATCTACCACTCTCCTGAACATTACTATCAAGTGCTTATCATTGCTATCACTGCTCACGCCTGTCCCTTCAGCACATCACCTCTATACTGTCATATACATCCTATCACTCCAGGAACATCTTATTGAGTGTATGTATATTTGTATGTTGAAGCAGGCGGGTCCACAGTGATGAGTCTGGAGAGTTGGATCTGGTAATTCAACACATCTCTACATGACTACTGAGTGGAGATTCTGCAGCTGCAAATCCAGCTCACTATAACAAAAACGCAGGAGCGTTACACCCTACCGCAACTATCATCAGAGTTTACTGTCCCCACTAATCACTTCTCCCGCCACATGCAGCTCTCCCATGCTTTCTGTGGTCAATTTCCCCAGGGTTTACCCCCAAATTATAGAGTCTGCCTTAGAAAAGGTATTGAGGACTGGTTGTACTGAAAAACCTACATCATGCTTGTATGCCCACCTTCTCTCGGTGACCCTGTCTATCATGGAGGGGCCTCAGGCCCGGTGGACACGGGACATTCCAGAATTGGATAATGATGAATGGGAGGACATCTGGGACCTTCCTTTTTGATTTTTGGTCTCCCTCTGAGACAGGCTTATACACCTTAAAATTGCTCATAGAGCCTATTACACTCCTTGCAAACTAAATAAAATAAGTCTCTTGCACCCACAGGAATGTTGGAGGTGTGGACACTTTCCTGGGCACTTTTCCCACATTTTCTGGACCTGTCCTGCTATCACTGGGTTTTGGAACGAGGTACTGGATATGATTGCCACTGTCACATCTATTTCCTTGAGTCCTAACATGGGAATTTGCCTATTGGGGCTGGTGGAGAATGATGTGCCCACTGTTGCTAGGAGAAAGCAGGTCAGCTTGCTCCTCTTTTATGCGAGAAAGGCTATTACATTGTGCTGGAAAAAGTCAGCACCCCCTTTCCTTAGATTTTTGGAAACAATTTGTAAATAACAGCTTACCAATATACAAAGGCACTACTTTAATAGAGACTGCCCCACAACGTATGACAAGGTGTGGTCTAGTTGGTTGGCAGAGCCCACAACTGCCTCTGTCTAAAATACTATAAACAATGAGTTGGTTTTTATCCGGTCGTACGAAAATATTCATAACTTTAGTAACTTCTCCATTTTTGATATGCCACTAGCATGCAAAAAAAACGGACGATCGACCGTCTGATTTTCGGATCGTGTGTCTGCCAGAGATTTTCCCTTATTTTTACCTGGTGAGTCTGGTTTTTTTGTTTGTTTTTTTTAACTCCCTTTAACAGACTAAGATGTACAACAAAAGTGGAAGTTGGAGGGTTGAGAAAAACACTGCTATTATGTAGAGGATACAACACTGAAAGTGGAGTGGCTGCTCCCCCAATGATAATGACTAGAGACAAATGATACCATAGGTATCTACCCCCAAAGTGTTTTTAGGCAGCAATGGTAATAGTAAAAACATGAAAAGATTCTATAAAAAAATGTACTTTATTAACCACTTTACCACCGGTGGATTTTGCTGTCTTTTTGCGATTCAGCACTGTGCGACTTTAACTGACAATTGCGCAGTCGTGCAATGCCGTACCCAAACTAAATTTATGTCCTTTTTTTCCCACAAACAGAGCTTTCTTTTGGTGGTATTTGATCACCTGTGCAATTTTTACTTTTTGTGCTATAAACAAAACAAGAGCGTAAATTTTGAAAAAATAACAATATTTTTCACATTTTTTTATATGAAATTCCCCCCAAAAAAATTTAAAAATCAAAATTTTTTAAAATTTTTGGCCAATTTGTTTTCTGCTACCTATGTTTGGTAAAAAAAAATCACAATAAGCGTATTTTGATTGGTTTGCGCAAAAGTTATTGCGTTTACTAACTAAGGGAAAGATTTCTGTCATTTTTGGTGTTTTTTTTTAACGAGTAATGGCGGCGATCTGCGATTTTTTTTGCGGGACTGCGACATTGCGGCAGACAGATCGGACCCTTGACTGACATTTTTGACACTTTTGGGGATACCAGTGACATTTCTATAGTAATCAGTGCTATAAATATGCACTGTTACTGTAAAAATGACACTGGCAGGGAAGGGGTTAATTTTATTGGAGAGGGAGGGGTTAATGTATGCCTGGTGCTTACTAACGTGTGTGGGGGGAGGTGACTGAGTGACACAGGGACAGATCGCATGTTCAGCTATGCTGAACCCTGCAATCTGTCACTGTTTGTCACTTAGGAGATTGTGTAAACAAAGCGGGCGGATCTCCACACTCGATTCCCCGATGATCAGGGAAGAGCGGCAACTGAAAACAGCGGGAGCGAGCCTCCAGAAGGGGAGGAGTCCAGTGACGTAGGTCTACGTCGCTGGACGGAATCGAGCCACTTTGCCGCAGTACAGTCCCAGTGACTGGTCGGCAAGTGGTTAATATATCAAAATATAACAGAAAAAATAGTGCATATATTAAAAAAACCCATAATGGAGAAATGTAAATTATGAGCTCCAGTTACAAAATAGTATAAAACATATATCCCATACAGTCTAATTTTATGCTCATGCACAGCATCAACCCCAAATCGTGAAGAAATGGGGGAGCAAAGGACCCGACGCGTTTCGACCTGTAAAAGGTCTTCCTTAGGGGGACTGTTATATCATAAGGATGAGATCAACTGGGAACCAGGGAGCAAGTAAAAGATTTGTAGCATGCTCTAAGACCAGAAAGCACCATCATCCCCCGCCCCGGGTAGCAGGAACGGCGTAGGGGTCTGCAGGAGGTCACCAATGAATACCACCAAGCAAGGGAGTACAGAACACCCAGCCGCGGCAATTTGGAACTTGCTTTCCACGTGATGTTGCAGAGTAGAAGGAATGCTTCTACTTTGCAACATCACGTGGAAAGCAAGTTTACTGCCCAATGAGAACCCTCTCATGGAGCCATTGGGGAGACTCCCCATTCTCAATAGCAACACCTGGGAGACATGACAGCCCAGCTGAAAATCATGGCCCTGCTGTTAGGTAGCAAAGGCCCACAATACTTTTGCCTAGCACCTACCTTGTAGGGTGCTACAAGTGTTACTGGCCATGTGAAAATAAAGATAAAAAAAGCCTAAAGTAAAAAAACTAAGGCAGTAACTACATTTAAGAATTGGTAAGGTGCAATATATTATTTTTGGGTGGGGTTTAACACTGTTTTTAAGAAAAATATTTTTAGGGAAGAAAATGGCAATGTTTAAAAAAATAGTTATATTTTTAACTGCTGATACTGGGATACTGGGCTGCTGAGGAAGGGAAAGTGTGCCAGGTGTGTTTAAACTCAGACTTTGGTCACAAAGGTCAGAAGTAAGCAGGTGATCAGATAAACATGACCACAATCGTATTTCTAAAAACAAAGACACACCATAAACACGTATACTGAACTCATTCACTCCTGAATAATAATAGAATAAGAGTTAATCAGGGGTCAAGTCCTGGGGAAAAAGTGTGGGAACTCACCCGAGATCCACCCGCGCCCCCCCCCCGAAAAAAAAAAATAAAAAATACGCTCCTATATTTCACAGAAAATACAATGCAACATTTACTATGATATATTCATGAAAATATTAATGACTGATGACAATTGTCTGGAATATTTCATGTTTATGCATTTGATTCCCATTGTCAAGAAACAATGGATATTAAACGCATAAACGTTACATGACAATGTGGACTGACACGCCGACAGAATGTTACAGCTGGACATAGCAAACTTACTGACATGTATTATACATGTTTGCCATGTTCAACTGTAACATTCTGTCAGCGTGTCAGTCCACATTGTCATTTCCAGGGGTGTGAGGGTAGCACGAGAATGCAAATGTGCAGTGGACTTACCTGGCACCTCTGAAATCAATGTCCCCGGGCCTGTTTCTTGTGTGCTGGCTGTGTCTGGCTCCTCTGCTGCGTGCTGCTGCCTCGCCTTACCGGTGACTCCACTGATGTCGTCCACACGCTCTGGGCCTTCAAATGCATAAACATGAAACATTTGTGACAAATTGGCCAAATAAACACATAAACATGAAATATTCCTAACAAAGGGCATCAGTCACGATTCAAAAATATTTCATGTTTATGCATTTGAAGGCCCAGAGTGTGTGCAGACAGCATCAGTGGAGGAGCCCGGGGGCCTCGATTTTAGAAGTGGCAGGTAAGGTAAGTGGAGCAGTTCAGCTGTAAAATTCTGTCAGCATGTCAGCCACATTGTCATTTTTAGGGGTGTGTGAGTCACACACCCCTGAAAATGACAATGTGGCTGATATGCTGACAGAATTTTATAGTGTGAGGGTGGTATGAGAGGCAAATGTGCAGTGAGTGGATGGTGGACTCACTGCACTGCTCCAGTGACTCACCTCCCAGGCAGGCTCCCACAGTGCCACTTCTAAAATCAGCCTGCTCCTCTGACTGCTGCAGTTTTCTTCTGGCAGTGAGTCCACAGTCCACTCACTGCACATTTGCCTCTCATACCACCCTCACACTGTAAAATTCTGTCAGCATGTCAGCCACATTGTCATTTTCAGGGGTGTGTGAAAATTACAATGTGGCTGACATGCTGACAGAATTTTACAGTGCGAGGGACAGTATGAGAGGCAAATGTGCAGTGAGTGGACTGTGGACTCACTGCTCCAGTGACTCACCTCCCAGCCCCAGTGCCACTTCCAAAACCGGCCTGCTCCTCTGACTGCTGTTCTGCAGTTTTCTTCTGGATATGCTGCCAGCTGCCTTCACCTTGCCTCACCGCCTCATCGATCGACTCACTCCACTCCAGTCAGGCCACGCCCACGCCTGTCCATTCCACGCGCGCTCTAGGCCTGCGCTGGGCCTGTGCTGGTGGTGCTTGCTGCGCTCTCTCCCTCTGCTGGCGTGACGTCATGCCGCTGTGCACGCCCCCTCCGCCGGTGTCCTGCTGAAATTTTCAATACCGGCCTGTTTGTAGAGGCGGCGCGAGCGGGGAGACGCTGCGGCTGCCTGCACTGTTCTCTCTTCTGGCTTCCCTGGTCCTGCAGGAGGACTGGTGCAATGGGAATGGCGTTCCTGCTGTGGAAATAGTGCGGGGACGTCGTTCCCATGCGTTCCCGCAGGACTCGACCCCTGGAGTTAATGCTGAACTCCACCTTCACCCACCTCCCTCTCTGTCACTCTTCTCATCTGAGGCACACTGCATTCGTCTTTTCTCTCCGGTTTCTCTAAGGATAGCTGTGATCTACCGCCCCCCTGGAAGAGTATCAACCTTTCTTGACGACTTCTCTGCCTGGCTACCCTACTTTCTCTCTGTTGAAATCCCCACAATCATTCTCGGCGACTTCAACATCCCTATTAATACTAACACTCCTGCCACTTTCAAACTTCTCAGTCTAACCTCCTCCTTTGACCTGAAGCAATGGATACACGCTTCTACTCACTCTGAAGGCAATATCCTTGACCTTGCTTTCTCTCACCTATGCACTCCGTACAACCTAGCAAACTATTATTTCCCTCTCTCTGATCACTACCTTATTAGTTTCACTCTCTCCCTCTCCTCCACCTCCTCTCCCTCCAACTGCCTTACATTTACCCACAGAAATGTACGCCATCTCAACCCTTCTCTTCTCTACTCTGCTACTGACCACCTCTATGACAAAATCGCACCCCTGTCCTGCACCAACCTAGCCACTTCTGTCTACAATGCTTCACTTTTAGCCTGCCTGGACACACTGGCCTCCCTCACTACACATCGAATCAGGCCCGACCCCTTCAACCTTGGAAAACAGATAACACTAGAAGTCTGAAAAAGCATAGCCGTGCTCTTGAGCGCCTATGGCGTAAGACTAGGAAAGATTTCAACCAATATAAATCTGCCCTCCAAAAATACAATTCCAGTCTCCACACTGCCAAACAGACCTATTTTATCACTCTCATTAACAACTTGTCATCCCGTCCCCGGCAACTTTTCTCTACATTTAATTCTCTACTTCGTCCTCCACTGCCTCCACCCACTGACTCACTCACTGCCCAGGAGATTGCCAACCACTTCAAACAGAAGATTGATATAATTCGTGAGGAGATCACTGCTGGTCAGATACCTTCCATGCTTTACGCTTCATGCCCACAGGTGCGATCACTACTTAACTCGTTCAACCCCACCACTATACACAAGGTTTCTAAACTACTTGCTAAAGTCCACTTAACCACCTGCCCTCTGGATCCTGTTCCCTCGTAAATGCTACGTTCACCCTCTTGCCCTATTCTACACTCTCTAACTCACATCTTCAATCTCTCCCTCTCTTCTGGCATCTTCCCCAACTCTCTAAAACATGCACTAGTCAGCCCCATACTTAAAAAGCCCTCCCTGGACCCAACCAATCTTAACAACCTACGCCCTATTTCCTTGCTCCCCTTTTTATCCAAACTCCTGGAACGTCTGGTCTACAACCGATTGTGCGATTACCTTGCTGAGAATAGCCTTCTTGATCCCCTTCAGTCCGGATTTCGGCCTCAACACTCCACTGAAACTGCTCTCCTAAAACTAACAAATGATTTACTAACGGCCAAAACCAATGGACACTATTCTGTACTCCTACTCCTGGACCTTTCTGCTGCCTTTGATACGGTTGACCAACCCCTCCTCCTCAAAAAACTCCACACCTTTGGTCTCTGTGACTGTACTCTTCATTGGTTATCTTCCTACTTATCCAATTTCACCTTTAGCGTTACTTACAATTCTACTTGGTCCTCTCCTTTTCCTTTCTCTGTTGGGGTCCCCCAAGGTTCTGTTCTTGGACCCCTGCTATTTTCAATCTACACCTCCTCTCTGGGTCAGCCTCCCACGGCTTCCAATACCATCTCTACGCTGATGATACACAAATCTATTTATCCACCCCTCAGCTCTCTCCCTCAGTCTCCTCACGTATCACGAATTTACTATCAGATATATCTGTCTGAATGTCACACCACTTCCTCAAACTCAATCTATCCAAAACCGAACTTATAATTTTTCCTCCAACCACGTGCCCCTTCTCCCGATCTCTCTGTCAATATCGATGGTACACCTATCAGCCCATCCCCGCATGCCAAGGCCCTAGGTTTTGTCCTGGACTCTGAACTCTCCTTCAAGCCCCACATCCAATCACTGTACAAATCTTGCCGTCTCAACCTCCGCAACATCTCCAAAATACGCCCCTTTCTAACCAAAGACACAGCAAAGCTCCTAGTTCACTCCCAGGTCATCTCACGTCTCGACTACTGCAATTCCCTTCTCATTGGCTTATCTCTACATGGGCTATCCCCCCTTCAATCCATCATGAACACTGCTGCCAGACTTACCAATCGCTCAATGTCCGCTACTCCTCTCTGTCAAGCCCTCCACTGGCTTCCGCTCACCCAACAAATTAAATTCAAAATACTAACAACATCTTCTAAACCCATCCACAGTTTAGCCCCCAGCTACATCACTACCCTAGTCTCAAAATACCAACCTAATCGCTCTCTTTGCTCCTCTCAAAACCTCCTGCTCTCTAGCTCCCTCGTCACCTCCTCCAATGCTCGCCTCCAGGACTTTTCCAGAGCCTCTCCAATCCTATGGAACTCCTTACCCTTATCTGTCCGATTATCTCCTACTCTATTAGCTTTTAGACGATCCCTGAAAACCCTCCTCTTCAGAGAAGCCTATCCTACCCACACCTAACAACTATACTTTAATTTTCTCCATCAGCCTATCCCCCACAGTTATTGCCTTTTGTTTCACTTGACCCTCACTTCTAGATTGTAAGCTCTAACGAGCAGAACCCTCTAATTCCTCCTGTATTGAAATGTATTGTAACTGTATTGTCTTCCCTCATATTGTAAAGCGCTGCACAAACTGTTGGCACTATATAAATCCTGTATAATAATAATAATATTAACTCCAGGAAAACTAACACTCCTCCCCTGCAGCAGGGCTGCGTCTGCGTCATGGGTTGATTTCTCATTTAAGTCTTGGATATGTGGAAAAGCACTTTTACCCAATCCTCCGCTCCTGCAGGCTCCCCTGCTCTACTAGACCGGTCTCCTTTAGCCTTTGCTTCCCTACTTCCAGGCAGTCTGAGGTCCTCTGTCATTATTAGGACCAGCGCGGGGTCCTTAGCCCTGCATTGGACATGGGGATGCTGAAGTACAGTCTACTTTTGGAGCATTGGAGGTGCGCCGGGGAAGCAGAGGATCAAGTAAAATTGATTTTACTGTTCTTTACACATAAACAACCAGTTAACCACTGCAGTGTGGGCACAGCCCCACTGCAGTGGAGGATTTTTAATTGTTCTGCTGTTGGGCTTTACCAAGTAATCAGTGAATTCTTACCAATCAAATGCTTACATTTTGGGCACGTTATAGTTTTCCTTGGTGTGTGTGGGGCAATGAAACCTGTCATGGAATATTGGTGACCTACAGCCCTCTTGTTGTAATTCTTAGTTGAGATCTAAATGGATCAAATAAATCACTGGTGCTTAAGCTTTCTTATTTTCTTATGCTATTTTTTTTTTTTTTTTGCTAAGTGAGCTGCTAATAGCAGAACTCATGTGCTCTTGCTGTTTTTATAATTTTTTTTTTCCTCTTAGTGCTGTCCCCTGGCTGCGCTGCCCGACTCCAGGAATGTGGGTAGCACCTGTGCCTGTGTCCTTGGAGTCCTTCTGGAGTCTCCTCTATTTGCATGCTTCTGTTTAGAACTACAATCTTTACATGCAGCTGTTCCCAGCGCACACAGGCAGAGCAAGAGGGACAGAGAGCCAACATCCTGAAATGAACCCCTTTTTTTATCAAACAGGTCTTTATTGAATTGTATACAAATACAATCCAGTAACAGAAAAACACTTTCCATAAGCGCCGGTTCACATTGCAGCGACGCTACTTCGGAGCGGCCGCCACGGACTTCATAACATTGAAGTCTATGGCGGTCGCCTCCGGGTCGCCCCAAAGAAGCTCCGGACCCTTTTTCTGCAGCTTCCCTATGGGAGGCGACCTGCGGTGACCTGTGAGGCGACCAGGTCGCCTCACAGGTCGCCCTAGTGTGAACCGGCACTAACTGCAATACGCACACCAATAGCCAAAAAGAAAAAAGAAAGGAGTATTTCATATACACCGATCAGCCATACCATTATGACCACGGACTTGTTACAATTGCATCTGAAAATCTGTGGGATATATAAGGCAGCAAGTAAACGTGTTGTCCATGAAGTTGATGTGAGGAAAGCAGAAAAAAGTGGGCATCACAGTTTGTTCTGCATGGGGCTGTAAAGCCCATGGTGACCCATGTCCACTGCCAAAAGCTTCCACAATGGTCACATGAATATCAGAACTGGACTACGGGACTACGGAGCAATGGAAGAAGGTGGCTTGGTCTAATGAATCAAGTTTTCTTTTACATCATGTGGATCCCTGGGTGCGTTTGCTTCACTTACCTGGGGAAGAGATGACACCAGGATGCGGTATAAGAAGGCGAGTCGGCAGAGGCAGTGTGACACTTTGGACAATGTTCTGCTGGGAAACCTTGGGTCCTGCCATTCATGTGGATGTTACATTGGTGTCCATGCCTCAATGGGTCAGGGCTGTTTTAGCAAAAGGGGGCCATACTCAATATTAGGTGGGTGGTCATAATGTTATGGCTGATCGGTGTATAGGCACATTACTTGCATATCGGTATCCTTAATCAAGTGTGCAAGAAACATAATGAAGGACAAGAGTAAAAGTATTCTCAAACTTAGCATAATTTAAACCAAGCATGAGATATGAAAGTCGACAAGGGCACTGCAGTAGCTGCTTCTGTACATGTTCACGTGGACTGAGTCCAGGGGTGTCCAGCCATGGCGTTAACGGCCTCTCAAACTTTCCCAGACATCCCCTGTGTTGCTAGACATATTTTTCAAAGATAAGGGTGTTTCCCATATGCATCACCCAACATTTATTCCCTAAAGTGGTTCTAAAGGCTGAAGGTTTTTTTTAGCTTTATGCATTATCCCCCAATACTTACCCAAGCCTAGTCTTGATCCAGTTATGTGCATGAGAGTCAAGGCTCTCCCTGGTCTCTCATTGGCTCCTGCTGCTGTCAATCACAGCAAGTGAGGAGGGGGTGTGGGGGGGCGGGGCTGAGTGGCACTCTGTGTCTTATGGATACAGAGAGCGGGTGTCATGGTTCTACCTTCTTGCTGTTCTCCTTCGTTTGACATGTGCTGGTGGCCATCTTGGTTTCTGGGTTTCTTGTAGCCTCCCACTCTGCGGCTCCTCCTTCCCACTGGGAGGAGCTGGATGCCTAGCTCATATATATAGGAGGTCTGTGGCTTCAGTTCCCTGCTTGGTCCTCCTGTGTTCACATGCTTCTAAGACTGCTGCTGCTTCTGGTTCCTGATCCTGGCTTCGTCTGATTACCCTGCTGGTTCCTGATCCTGGCTTCGTCTGACTACCCTGCTGGTTCCTGATCCTGGCTTCGTCTGACTACCCTCCTGGCTCCTGACCTCTGGCTTCGCAAAGACTCTGCTTCGGTTTTGCCATCCGTTTGGACTTTTACTTTACAGCTTGATTTTCAATAAAGCCTTCTTATTTTCACTTATCTGTTGTTGTACGTCTGGTTCATGGTTCCGTGACATTAGGACCAAGCCATGAATTCTGACGGTACAGGGCCATCCTCGCTACCCACGCTGGTTGCCAGACTTGATCAGCAGGATCACCTGTTGGGTCAGTTCGCCGTGGCGTTGCAAATCCTGCTTGAACGCACGGCTCATTTCGCTCCCGTTGCCGATGGGTCGGTTGTCGCTCCTGGGCCCGCTCCTACTGCCGCTCCGGTTGTTGCGCCAGAGTCTACCCCGACACCTGTTGTTGCGCCTGCGGTGTTTCAGGGTATGTCCGGTTCTGCCCCCCTTCCACAGCGCTTTGGGGGAGAGCCAACTCAGTGCCGAGGTTTCCTTAACCAGGTGGGCATTTATTTCGAGTTGCTGCCACATGCCTTTCCTACTGAGAGATCAAAGGTGGGCTTCTTAATTTCGCTGCTCTCGGACAAGGCCTTGGCCTGGGCCAGCCCTTTATGGGAGAACAACAATCCGGTGGTTGCCGAGTTTTCCGGTTTTGTTGCTTCTCTTCGGAGGGTATTCGATGTGCCGGCTCGTGCTGCCTCTGCTGCGAAGCTCCTTATGTCCATCAGACAGGGTTCACGATCCGTAGCTGAATACGCCATTGAGTTTCGTACCCTGGCAGCAGAGGTGGGCTGGAATAATGAGGCTCTGGTCGCTGCTTTCTCTCATGGTCTCTCGGATGCCTTGAAGGATGAGGTTGCAGCTAAGGACCTACCAGTGGAGCTCGAGTCTCTTATTTCTTTCCTGATTTTGATTGACACCAGACTCAGGGAGAGACCTTCCTTTAAGGAGAGTCTGCGGAGGCCTCCTAACAGATTGGCGCCTACCTTTGCTGTCCCACCCGTGCCTCCCTCTCCTCCCACGCCTCCTGGGGATGACTTGGCTGGGGATGAACCCATGCAGCTGGGCTTTGCTCGCCTGTCCGAGGGGGAGAGGGTACTCCGGAGACGCGAGGGCCGATGCATGTACTGTGGTCTCGGTGGGCATTTTCGGTTGGCATGTCCGAACCGTCCGGGAAACGCTCGCACATGAGATCCTGTCGGGGGCAGATCTTGGGTGGAGTCTCCTCGTCCCCGGTTTCCCGTGTTGACAAACCACTGATCACTGTTGTCCTCTCCTGGGTCGGGGGCTCAGTGATGACCCAGGCGTTGGTGGACTCTGGTGCTGGTGGTTTGTTCATTGATAGTGTGTTCGCTGCCGCCAATTCCATTCCTCTGCAGGCCCGAGGTTCTCCACTGGCTCTTGAGGCGATAGACGGCAGACCCCTTCTGCCGCCACACGTGACTCATGAGACCCTTCCAGTGGGGATAGCCATTGGTGCCGTTCACAGAGAGTCGGTCTGCTTCCAGGTTATTTCGTCTCCACACTTCTCGGTGGTCTTGGGGTACCCCTGGCTCCAGAAGCATAATCCGACTTTCGATTGGAGATCGGCCGAGATCCTCTCGTGGTCACCACAGTGTGGGGCTAGTTGCATCCATGGGCCTGTCAAGTTGCTGTGTACTTCCTCGGACTCTCTGTTGCCTCCTGAATACGAGGAGTACCGGGATGTATTCGATAAGGTGCGCGCGGTTGCCCTACCTCCGCACCGCCCATATGATTGTGCCATCGAGTTACAACCTGGTGCCGTTCCTCCTCGTGGCAAGGTCTATCCACTGTCGGTAGCGGAGAATGAGGCCATGGAGGAGTACGTGAAGGAGGCGCTTTCACGCGGACACATTCGCAAATCCTCGTCCCCGGCAGGGGCTGGATTTTTCTTTGTGAAAAAGAAGGGCGGTGAGTTGAGGCCTTGCATCGATTACAGGGGTCTCAATCGCATCACGATCAAGAACGCTTACCCGATACCCTTGATTTCCGAGCTGTTCGATCGCCTTAAAGGGGCCACGGTCTTTACCAAACTCGACCTGAGGGCGGCATATAACCTTGTAAGGATCAAGGCGGGCGATGAGTGGAAGACCGCGTTTAACACCAGGACCGGTCATTATGAATCCTTGGTTATGCCCTTTGGGTTGTGCAATGCGCCCGCAGTCTTTCAGGAATTCATCAACGATGTTTTCCGTGACCTGTTGCAGCAGTGTGTGGTGGTCTATTTGGATGACATCTTGGTATATTCTGAATCCATGGAGACCCACATTCTGGATGTCAGACGAGTGTTGCAACGGTTACGAGAGAACAAGCTGTTCGGTAAGCTTGAGAAATGCGAATTTCACCGATCCCAGGTAACCTTCTTAGGTTACATAATTTCCGCTGAGGGGTTCTCCATGGATCCTTAGAAGGTTTCGGCTGTCTTACAGTGGCCCCAGCCCAGTGGTCTTCGCTCCCTGCAGCGCTTTTTGGGCTTCGCCAATTATTATCGGAAGTTCATCAGGGACTTTTCCATGCTAGCCAAGCCTCTCACGGATCTGACCAGGAAGGGCAGTAATTCCCAGGTCTGGCCGCTCGAGGCCATCCGAGCTTTTGAGGCTCTAAAGTCCGCCTTTGTGTCGGCTCCGATTCTGTCGCATCCCAACCCTGGGTTGCCCTTTGTCCTCGAGGTGGACGCGTCTGAGACGGTAGTAGGCGCCCTTCTGTCTCAGCGTAGAACACCAGAGGGTCCTCTGCTTCCTTGTGGGTTTTACTCCCGGAAACTGTCTTCCGCGGAGTGCAACTATCAGATTGGTGACAGGGAGTTATTGGCCATCGTGCAGGCCCTTAAAGAATGGAGGCACTTGCTCGAGGGTTCGGTGGTTCCGGTCCTCATCCTGACGGACCACAAGAATCTGACCTACCTTTCTGAGGCCAAGAGATTGACACCACGTCAGGCCAGATGGGCTCTGTTCTTGTCACGTTTTAATTACGTGGTCTCCTACCTACCCGGTTCCAAGAACATCAGGGCGGATGCCTTATCACGGCAGTACTCCGACCTGTCCAGGGAGGAGTCGATTCCGACTTCGGTCATACCTCCGAATCAGATCCTGGCCGCCATTCGCACCAGCCTGACCTCTCCCCTGGGTGAGCAGATTTTGGCGGCTCAATCTGGTGCTCCCTCTGGGAGACCCAACGGCAGATGTTTTGTGCCTGAGGAGTTGCGCACTCGGTTGTTGCGAACCTACCATAACTCCAAGACCGCGGGGCATCCTGGAAAGAATCAGCTGTCCTGGGCTGTTTCACGTCTGTTCTGGTGGCCTTCCCTACGTTCCGACATCGCCGCATATGTAGCGGCATGCTCCGTTTGTGCCCAGAGTAAGTCCCCTCGGCACCTTCCGTTGGGCCTTCTGCAACCCATAGCCAACAGGGAGCGCCCATGGTCACACCTGGGGATGGATTTTATTGTGGACCTCCCTGCATCCCGAGGCCATACGGTCATTCTCATGATTGTGGATCGGTTTTCCAAAATGTGCCACTGTGTTCCTCTCAAGAAGTTACCCTCTGCACAGGAGTTGGCCACGATTTTTGCCAGGGAGGTTTTCCGGTTGCACGGTTTGCCCAAGGAGATTGTGTCGGATCGGGGGAGTCAGTTTGTGTCCAGGTTCTGGCGCGCCTTTTGCTCCCAGTTGGGGATTCATCTCTCCTTCTCCTCGGCCTACCACCCTCAGTCCAATGGGGCCGCAGAACGATCCAATCAGGCCTTGGAGCAATTCCTTCGTTGCTATGTCTCCGATCACCAAGACAATTGGGTTGACCTCCTGCCTTGGGCTGAGTTTGCCAGGAACACGGCGGTGAACTCTTCCTCTGGGACGTATCCCTTCATGGCCAATTATGGGTTCCAACCTGCCGTGTTACCGGAGGTATTCTCTCCCCAGGATATTCCGGCTGTGGAGGATCACCTTTCCGTCCTACGTGCTTCTTGGGTACAGATCCAGAAGTCCCTTGAGGTCTCTGCGCAGCGCCAGAGATTCCAGGCTAATCGCAGACGAGCGCCTGCTCCTTCCTACCAGGCCGGAGACCGTGTATGGTTGTCCACCCGCAACCTCAACCTTCGAGTGCCCACTCCCAAGCTGGCGCCTCGCTTTGTTGGTCCCTTCCGAGTGCTTCGCAGGGTAAACCCGGTAGCCTATGCCCTTGTGCTTCCTCCTGGCATGCGGATCTCCAACGTGTTTCATGTCTCCCTGTTGAAGCCACTGGTGTGTAATCGTTTCACTTCCTCGGTTCCTCGGCCTCGTCCGGTCCAAGTGGGCAATCGTGAGGAGTATGAGGTGAGCAATATCCTGGACTCACGCCTGGTCCGCGGTCGGGTGCAGTTTTTGGTTCATTGGCGTGGTTATGGTCCAGAGGAGCGTTCCTGGGTTCCCTCCGCAGATGTCCATGCTCCTGCCTTGCTCCGTGCCTTCCACGCACGCTTCCCTCAGAAACCGTTCTTTACTCCGCGGAGGAGGGGCCCTTGAGGGGGAGGTACTGTCATGGTTCTACCTTCTTGCTGTTCTCCTTCGTTTGACATGTGCTGGCGGCCATCTTGGTTTCTGGATTTCTTGTAGCCTCCCACTCTGCGGCTCCTCCTTCCCACTGGGAGGAGCTGGATGCCTAGCTCATATATATAGGAGGTCTGTGGCTTCAGTTCCCTGCTTGGTCCTCCTGTGTTCACATGCTTCTAAGACTGCTGCTGCTTCTGGTTCCTGATCCTGGCTTCGTCTGATTACCCTGCTGGTTCCTGATCCTGGCTTCGTCTGACTACCCTGCTGGTTCCTGATCCTGGCTTCGTCTGACTACCCTCCTGGCTCCTGACCTCTGGCTTCGCAAAGACTCTGCTTCGGTTTTGCCATCCGTTTGGACTTTTACTTTACAGCTTGATTTTCAATAAAGCCTTCTTATTTTCACTTATCTGTTGTTGTACGTCTGGTTCATGGTTCCGTGACAGCGGGGCTCAGGAATGAGCACGCACAAGTGCCCCCATAGCAAGCGACTTGCTCAGAAGGGGGCCAGAGCACCAGTGGGAGACCCACGAATGCCTTTACAAACACTTTGATGCAAGGAATACATTAAAGCGGAACTCTGGCAAAAGGTTTTTTTTCTTCCCATGCAGTTTTTCTTCCCATGCAGTGGGGCTGTGCCCGCACTGCATTGGTTAAAGGCTCGTTATGTCTAGGGGAGAACATAGAGCTTATACTCACCCGGTCCTTTGATCCTCCAGAAACTCAACACCCCACAATCAGCGGTGGACTGTACCTTCTGTCCTCACATCCAGAGCCGGTCTATGGGTGTGATGACATTAGGAACAGTCCACCTCAAAAGACCGCTATACCGCAAAGGGGGGGGGGGAGCAGGAGCGACAGGGATCAGTCTTGTGATGGAAGAAATGGCGGATTAAGTGAGTATATCTCAGCTCCCTAATCCACTAGACAAAAACGAGCAGTTATCCCATGTAGTGCAGGCCCAGCCTCAATGTGTGGGGAAAAACATTTTTCCCAGAGTTCTGTGTAAAGGTGAAATTGTTTAGGGTTTACAACTACTTTAAAAATAAAAAATGCACTGTTCCATCAGGTTCTACTTGTCCTGTTTCAGGTTGAATGAAACCCAGCACCATGTATCCCACTTCCTGTGAGCCCAAGCCATCATGGACACACCCCCTACAAAACAGACATTTTTTTTTACTTACCTGATGGTAATTTTCCTTTCCTGTTGCATAAGCATGACAGCATACACGTATGCGTATAGGCTCCGCCCCTTGCCCAATCAGGACTGGTTATACTATATAAATGAGTCGCCTCCCCTAAGGTGGCATTCTCGTAACTATACTCAAGTGTGAAACCCCCAAGAGAGGGACCTGTATGCTGTCATGCTTATGCATCAGGAAAGGAAAATTACCATCAGGTAAGTATAACATTTTCCATTTTCCTGACACAAGCATGACAGCACACACGTATGGGATGTAGCACGCCAACAAAACCCATAAGAGAGGGCCATGCTGAAGTGTTTTAATCAACATATCCTTTGCAATAGGCTAAAAATGTTTTTTAGTATATGAACCCAGTTAGTATCCTGTAAAAATAATTCTGGACCTATGAATTCTGCCTATGAGCACACCACCCGTCTGATACAGTGGGCTCTGCACCAGATTGATGGATTCATCATTGCCCTATAAGCCCCCCAGGCTACTTTGACCCAAGATGATGCCATCCTCCTAGTGGAAAGTGAAAGTCTTCTGATACCACCAGGCCTGAAGAGGCCACTGTCTGACCTTCTAGAGAAGGGCCACTTCCATGTATTTCTTCCACATCGAGTCCACTACCCAAGCTTGTGGTGACCTAAACATTTCAGTTTGAACATGCTGGAAGGGTGATGTCTTGTGTCTTGTTCCGGAAGCCAGGATGCAGACATTTGTATGGTGCAAAGAGAAGAAGAAACTAGAGCTATTTTGTTTAGATATGGTAGCAATAAGGTAGTTTACCGCTTGACGCTTGAATATCTGAAATCCTTCTCCCAGATGTGATATCCTTAGGAAACACTGCTTTAGTATAAGAAAATATTGAGGAAGTCTTGTTCAGAAGAATGGAGGAGTGGGACAACCTTCCCAACACTAGTTGCACTGCAAGTTCTAAGGGGAAAGAACGATCTGTACAGGCCTTTCAAAATTGGTTTACTAAGATGTGCGGCAGTCCTTTTATCTCAGGAAGTGAGGACCTGACCAAGACTTGACTACTACATAATACCTTATCTCGGTTTATTTCATCCTAATCTTTACATTCGGGATCAGAGGATTCCATCCTTAAATTCTGCGAGGTTCCCCATTTTCTAGTATACCTGAAGTTTTGTAGCAGGTGCCCTGGCTTCCACAGGGTTTCAAATACTGAAAGGTGAGACCCCTAGATGAGCCTTCCATACTTGGTCTGCCAGCTGCTAGATCTAACTTGGTTGAATTTGGATACACTTGGCCCCACCGTGTAAGGTCTGAAATCTCAGGAATAGGAGTTTCTTGGGCCAAAGACTGTACTTGAGGATACTGCGGCCTGCAAGGCCACAAGGACATTATTGCCTTCATTCCAGCTGGACGACTACGGATCCTGATGAGGAGCTTGGAGATCACTGGGTCTGGTGGCTATATAGGCTAACCTGCTGACCCAACTAGATGTTAGTAGATCCACTGCTTCAACTTCTGGGAAGCTCCTTCTTGCAGGACAACTTCCATTCATGACCATAGAGGTTACAGTGTCTGACAGGAAGTTCTGGGAAGCCAGAAAACAAAGAACGATGATATGAGACAGGTTCTACTGTTGGCAAACCTGAATGGGAGATACCTTTGACAAAAGTAATAATATTGTATTCCTTCTTGCCATGAAGATAAGAGATTACCATTACCGTCTGTTAGGAGCATAACTGAGGCCTCCTAGGCTGTGTTTCCCAAAAGACTTCAAAACTTGGGAATCACTGCACCCCTGATGTTAGCCACTTCATTCTCCATTGGCATATGTCATTGACCTTGAGCTAGGAGGTCGCTGAGGTGAATATCAAGAAAGTAAATAGATTGTGATGATTGGTATGCCAGGAAGCTGATGAAAGCTGAAAAGCTTTACTATCTTTAGCCACCACCAACGGGACTTGTCTCATATGTGGGGTCATCTTCTCTGGAGTAGGAGGCAAATCTTCCATCACCCTAGAAGGTCAGATTATAATGTTCTCAATCTTCCAATAAGTCCAACCAATCGCATGGATTACTGCAGACTACTTCTCGATCATTTGAGACTATGGGATATGAACAGATGAGATACAGCTAGGACTTGCCCCAAGTGAGAACCTAATACTGCCACCTTCTGTGAGGGCAACTCTACAGTATTCTCCTGAGTGTCCAAAATGTCATTATTAGAATGAGATGAGTTGGCTTTCCCAAGCTGATGATCCATCCAAATTTGATGTGAGTCTGAATCAGAATTTGCCAGGACCTGGAGGATGTTGAGCCACCCGCAGGCTGTTGTCCACAGGGCCGATCCTGGGTGGGTGCACCCAGGCGCCGTGAGCTGAGGCGGAGGAGGGGCGCCGAAGCTCCAGTGGCAGAGTCCTCCCCTCCTCCAGCGGCAGTGGTGTACCAGCGGGGCGGGGTGCCACTTACTGGGGGTGTGTCAGGCCGGTGTCCTGCCTGCATCTTAGTGTGAAGGCAGCTCCTTCAATTCACGCTGCTCGCGGGGCGGGGGCAGAGGCGCGGCGGGAAGAAGGTGAGTGCCCAAGTGTGTGTGCTGTATAGGAGGGGGGTGGGGCAGCTGCATATGGAGGAATTGATCTTTCCCTATTCCTCCTGCAGCCACCAAATGCCTGATTCTCCTCCTCTCTCTCCTGCAAGCCCCCTCAGTGCCCTTAACCCCCCTTTCAGTGCTCCTAACCCCCATCAGTGCTCTTAACCCCCCTACCTCAGTGCTTTTACCCCCCCAGTGCTCTTAACGCCCCTCAGCGCTCCTTACCCCCCCCCCCCCCTCAGTGCTCTTAACCCCCCCAGTGCTCTTAACCCCCACTCAGTGCTCTTAACTCCTTAACCCCCCTCAGTGCTCTTATCCCCCCTCAGTGCTCTTAACCCCCCCCCCAGTGCTCTAAGCCCCCCCCAGTGCTCTTTAGCCCCCCCAGTGCTCTTTAGCCTCCCTGATGCTCTTTAGCCCCCCTGATGCTCTTCAGCTCCCCACAGTGCTTTTCATCTCCACCCTATGCTCTCTGGCTCCCCCAGTGCTCTCCACCCCCTGTGCTCCCTGGTTCCCCCCTCAGTGATTTCCAGTTTCCCCCCAGTGCTCTCCAGTTCCCCCCTCCCCCCATGCTCTCCATCCCCCTGGTTTTACCTGTCCGCCCCCCCAGTGCTCTCCACCAACTGCACCTTCCAACCCCCCTGCAATGCTTTCCAAACCCCCCCCCCCTTAATTCTCTCCAGTCCCCCCATCCCCACTGCCCTTCAGCTCCTCCAGTGCTCTCTGCTTCCCCTGTGCTCTCCGGCCCACCTAGTGCTCTTCTATCTTCTATCATGTCCTCAGTCTCTGACCATCTCTTGTATCATGTCCTCAGTCTCTGACCATCTCTTGTATCATGTCCTCAGTCTCTGACCATCTCTTGTATCATGTCCTCAGTCTCTGACCATCTCTTGTATCATGCCTGCAGTCTCTGACTATCCCCTGTATCATGTCTGCAGTCTCTGACTATCTCCTGTACCATGTCCTCAGTCTCTGACCATCTCCTGTACCATGTTCTCAGTCTCTGACCATCTCTTGTATCATGTCCTCAGTCTCTGACCATCTCTTGTATCATGTCCTCAGTCTCTGACCATCTCCTGTATCATGTCTTCAGTCTCTGACCATCTCCTGTATCATGTGCTCAGTCTCTGACCATTTCCTGTATCAGGTCCATAGTCTCTGACCATCTCTTGTAACATGTCTGCAGTCTCTGACTATCTCCTGTACCATGTCCTCAGTCTCTGACCATCTCTTGTATCATGTCCTCAGTCTCTGACCATTTCTTGTATCATGTCCTCAGTCTCTGACCATCTCTTGTATCATGTCCTCAGTCTCTGACCATCTCTTGTATCATGTCCTCAGTCTCTGACCATCTCTTGTATCATGTCCTCAGTCTCTGACCATCTCCTGTACCAGGTCCGTAGTCTCTGACCATCTCTTGTATCATTTCTGCAGTCTCTGACTATCTCCTGTACCTTGTCTGCAGTCTCTGACCATCTCCTTTAACAAGTCTCCAATCTCTTACTCAAACTTAAACACATTTCTAATATTATTAGCTATCTGTTTATTCCAAAGGTAGGACTGTGCAGGGGAGGCAGAGAGTGCAAAAGAGGGAACTGTGATTAGAGAGAGGGGGGGGGGCAGACTGTTAGTGGCACTGTGATGGGGGGGGGGGGCTGTGAAATGTGTGCAATAAATATTCTTGAAAACATTACACATTTTTGTGGGTGTTTTTTACATTTTAAAGTTGGGGGGGGGGTGCCAGATATAGGATCCGCCCGGGGGCCAAATGCTCTAGATACGCCACTGCATAGCGGGCATCACCCGCTGTGACATTGAGCTTGAGTGTGAAAAGCCGGGCGGCCACTGTAACAAAGTCCCGCCCCCCCTTGACCGGCTCCTGTGATAGGCGGCACACTGATCCAATGCCGGGAAATTAAATCAGTATGACGTGTATCATGGGAGCCGGTCTAGGAGGCGGGACCTTGTTACAGTGGCTGCCCGGGAAACTCAAAAGCTCTGTGACACAGCGGGAGATCACAGCTCTGTAATCTAGGCACCAGTAAGGAACATTTGGTGGGCACTGGTAAATTGCATTTAGTGGGCACTGGTAGGTTGCATTTGGTGGGCACTGGTAAGCTGCATTCGGTGGGCACTGGTAGGCTGCATTTGGTGGGCACTGGTAAGCTGAATTTGGTAGGCACTGGTAATCTGCATTTGGTAGGCTCTGGTAGGCTGCATTTGGTGGGGACTGGTAAGATGCATTTGGTGGGCACTGGTAGGCTGCATTTGGTGAGCACTGGTAAGCTGCATTTGGAGGGCACTGGTAAGCTGCATTTGGTGGGCATTGGTAAGCCGCATTTGGTGGGCACTGGTAAGCTGCATTTGGTGGTCACTGGTAAGCTACATTTGGTGGGCACTGGTAGGCTGCATTTGGTGGGCACTGGTAAGCTGCATTTGGTGGACACTGGTAAGCTGAATTTGGTGGGCACTGGCATTTGGTTGGCACTGGTAAGCTGCATTTGGTGGGCTCTGGTAGGCTGCATTTGGTGGGCACTGATAAGGCTGCATTTGGTGGGCACAGGTAGGCTGCACTTGGTGGGCACTGATAAGGCTGCATTTGGTGGGCACTGGTAGGCTGCATTTGGTGGGCACTGGTAAGCTTCATTGGTGGGCTCTGGTAATCTGCATTTGGTGGGCACTAGTAGGCTGCATTTGATGGGCACTGGTAGGCTGCATTTGGTGGGCACTGGTAAGCTGCATTTGGTGGGCACTGGTAAGCTGCATTTGGTGGGCACTGGTAGGCTGCATTTGGTGGGAACTGGTAAGCTGAATTTGGTAGGCACTGGTAATCTGCAATTGGTGGGCATTGGTAAGCCACATTTGGTGGGCACTGGTAGGCTGCATATGGTGGTCACTGGTAAGCTGCATTTGGTGGGCACTGGTAGGCTGCATTTGGTGGGCACTGGTAAGCTGCATTTGGTGGACACTGGTAAGCTGAATTTGGTGGGCACTGGCATTTAGTGGGCACTGGTAAGCTGCATTTGGTGGGCACTGGTAAGCTGCATTTGGTGGGCACTGGTAGGCTGCACTTGGTGGGCACTGGTAAGCTGCATTTGGTGGGCACTGGTAAGCTGCATTTGGTGGGCACTGGTAGGCTGCATTTGGTGGGCACTGGTAGGCTGCACTTGGTGGGCTCTGGTAAGCTGCATTTGGTGGGCTCTGGTAAGCTGCATTTGGTGGACACTGGTAGGCTGCATTTGGTGGGCACTGGTAGGCTGCATTTGGTGGGCACTGGTAGGCTTCATTTGGTGGGCACTGGTAAGCTGCATTTGGTGGGCACTAGTAGGCTGCATTTGGTTGGCACTGGTAAGCTGCATTTGGTGGGCTCTGGTAAACTGAATTTGGTGGGCACTGGTAGGCTGCATTTGGTTGGCACTGGTAAGCTGCATTTGGTGGGCACTGGTAGGCAGCATTTGGTGGGCACTGGTAATCTGCATTTGGTGGGCACTTGTAATCTGCATTTGGTGGGCATTGGTAGGCTGCATTTGGTGGGCTCTGGTAGACTGCATTTGGTGGGCACTGATGAGGCTGCATCAATGCATTGATCTCTTGTATCATATCCGCAGTCTCTGACCATCTCTTGTATCAAGTCTGCAGTCTCTTACCATCTCCTCTCTGGGGGCTCTGTCTAACAGACTCTCTAACAGATGCCCTCTCTGTGTCCATTAGAGAGTTCCCATTAGAGTACTCTGCTTCTCTTACTGTCATTTCTTTATTGTTAAGAGATCGTGGGAGGGTCCCGGGGTAAGGAAGACTTCTTAGGGGAGCATCTCTGTGTTTGTTGTGGCCATAGAAACATTTGTAAAGGGGAGGAGTTAGTAAGATGACCACGCCCATGCGGGGGGCGCCAGAAAAATTTCTGCACCCAGGCGTCTGTGACCCTAGGATCGGCCCTGGTTGTCCAGCTATGGAACATGCTGCCCTTGCTTCCGCAAGATGGCCACTACTAGAAGCACTGTTCTGGAAAAATGTCTTGAGTATGTGGAAAGGCCAAATGTTGTTGAATGGACCTGAAGTAAAACTCTTAGAAGCATGGGTGTACCGAAAAGCATAAGTACACATCTGATGGTTTGAGTGATTGTTCTTGATAACTCCATTTAAAGTTTTGGATTTTGATTCTTCGTTCCATTTTTTGCCTAAATCTGCTTTTCGACTAAGAACACTGGAATGATGGCTCACTGTTGGAGCAAGATTTGGTAACATTTGCTTAAAGCTTTAAAGAACAATAGTGGGAATTATAGGAGTTGGAGGAGTGGAAAGAAAATTCCAGTGACTTCCTTACTGCACAGGCTCCACCCATCCTGAGCCTCCTCTGCCCAAATTTGTGATAATTCCTGCAAGACCATCTACTGGGCAAATTTAAGTGAAAGCAATTTTGGATTTAGGCGACCACAGAAAGACGATTATGGATCTTTCAATCTCTTCTGAAGCTCTTTCCAGGCCCTGTCACCAACTCTTTGTTCTGGGCCTAGGTGACTAGCCTAAGGGATTAGGCTTCTTTCACATGGTCCGCCCCCGTCGGCAGACACCGTGCTGCTCAGCGGTCCCTGTTTTCCATCCGTCCAGCGGATCGGATCGGATGGGATCGGATGAGAATGGATAGGTTGTCCGTTCTCATCCGATCCCCGCTGAGCAGGCCGATGACAGCTCCGTCTCCGCTCTGTGTGCGCAGAGGGAGCTGTCAGATCCCCGCTGTTCTCTAAGGGGGAATCGGATGAGAACGGACAACCTATCCATTCTCATCCGATCCCATCCGATCCGATCCGCTGGACGGATGGAAAACAGGGTTTCCATCCGTCCGGATTTCACGGACAGGATCGGAATCGGATAGCAGCGTGTATCAGTGGACATGTCTCTGCTGACATCCGCTGCCCCATAGGGATGCATGGAGGATCCGATCAGATCCGCCTAAAAAACTGACAGCCAGATCTGATTGTTCATGTGAAAGGACCCTTATGCCCCATACACACGTGCAGATTATCTGCAGACTTTTGTCTGCAGATTACCAAAACCATATAATATGAGGTCAAACCTAAACACTTTCAATTTGTATGCAATCCGGCAGGCCCTTGCACTACATAGAAAAGGTAAGTCTGCAGACAAAAGTCTGCAGATAATCTGCACGTGTGTATGGGGCATTAGTCTAAAAAGTGCTGCGCAGTGAGCAAAAAGGTGTACATGAGATATATAAATATTATATAAATAAAGTTATTAATATATCATATATAGGACAAACTATGCAAAATCGTGCTATAAGTGCTTAATCGCTGAAGCATATATAAAAGCAATTGTGAAGGGTTCCTTCTAAAAATTTTGAACTAAGTGAAATATATAAAAAAATAAATGAATAAATAAACGCAATTAATAAAACATTGATGTAAATCAAATAGTAAATCAAACAATGCAAATTCATGCGAATAAGCATTTATGGCACAATTTAGCATAGTTTGTTATTTTTGTCCTATATATGATATATGATTAATAATATTTATATATCTCATGTACACCTTTTTGCACACTGCACAGCACTTTTTAGATTGTATATAGTTTTTCACACTCAGTGATTAGTGCAAGCTGCAGTCTTTTAGACATAGTTGCTCACAGGATCCTCTATTGTATTGTAGCTTAGGGATTAGTTCCAAATCTAGACATCACTGATTCCATCTTGAATAGCAGAGATTCACTTTAGAAAGAGGCATATGCAGTTGGTGGGTTAAGCCATAGGGCTTGACTAACCACACAGAATACTAGAGGAACAGCATACTGCATTGTTGGTCACTTTCATTTCACTCAGGGATGACACACCACAGAGACTTATTACTGGACCAGTATGCCTTCAACTCTTCTACTGAGAACCATATAGCCTTGGCTGCTGAAGTGAACTCTCACGTAGGCCACACAACATTATCTAATGGTAGAATAAACCTAATTTCTAAATCCATATTGCTGTATCCACGCCTCTTGCAAAGGATATTGCATCATCTGCTGGCAGACCGGCACTTCTGGCTAGTCTGATAAAGATTCCTTGCCCTACTTCCTCTGAGGTAAAGCTGGGCTTTACAGAAAGGATCTTGCATCCCCTGCTAGCATGAAGACACATCTGGCCAATCTGATGGAAGCTCTTTGGCCCGCTGCTTTTGAGGCAGAGGTACCCTTTAAACAAACTTAGCTGTCTGTAGAACTATTCCAATGGGAGCTGCTGTGTGTGGGTTCCCCTGGGTTAACATTAGCAACAACAGAACAGTCTTGCATTTTTCCAAGTGTTTTACCGCACTTCAGTATCTTTGGTTTTTAGGTTTTATTAGGAACTTGGATAGGAGAAGGGAATGAGTGGGATACTCCAACTTAAAGAACTATGCACAATAGGCTGGGACAACTTGAATAGAGCTGAATAGCGCTGATTAACGCTCTAAAACGCTGTATAGAGCTAGTCACGGCTAGGCCGCTGCTTCACTTTGCCCGTGGCTAGGAATGAAGTAATAGAGCTTCCTGAGGTAAACTGTATCCTGAGGTAAGCTGCACTGTACTGCTGAACAACTTCAGGGCCCTTCCTGGCACCCCCTTTGTCCCTAATCTCCAGGGTTAACTACTTGGCACCCCCTTTCCTGTAACAATCTGTGTGAGCTGGCTCCTTGATCCCCTGACTTCTCTGGAGTGGTCTCTCACAGTACTCACAATAATGTTTTTCCCAAAGTCTTCTGCCCAACAGATCCACTGGTCAGCACACTGGATCCTCTGCAGCCCAGCTCCACACCTGGTTCAACAGGCCGATTGCCTGAACCACCTTCCTCACATCAGCAGGAGGTGAGACAGCCATCCACCTCCTCATGGGACTTTGCTCCTGCCAAAAGACACCCTGTCACATGCTCGCTCCAGATTTATTACCAATCCCAGGATGCATTGCAGCAATGCCCACCCACTGGGACAGCCATAAACCCTGGTGTGCTATTGGTCAGGTTTCCTCCACTGTCCAACAAGCTCCCTTATTGGATACAGTGGGGAGACTCCCTTAGACCCAATAAATCACACCTGTCAACATGTGACAGGCTAAACTAAAAGATCTGGCTCTGCTGATAAGCAAAACAGAGCCACCAAATGTGTTTTCCTAGCACCTACTTAGGAGGGTGCTACATGTCTAATTAGCTTAGTAGCTGAGCGTTAGCAACTAGAGATCCACCTAGTCAGCTTGTACAGCGCCAAAACACCTGCCTTTTTGTTTACTGCCGCCTGATATGCAACTTGGCATAGCATCTTGGCGAGCACCTCAGCTCAGCTCAACACTCCCCATACCACCCAGGATGGTCCTTATTGTGATTGCCTTTAGTTTGCCCCTCCTGGCAGCACCTTGAATGTATAGAGGTTTTCTTCAAAGTCAGAGAGGAACAAGTTGCATCTTTTCCTTTGGGGAGTGGTGCAGGTATTAAGGGTTGGATTGTTTTACTATCCATACTGCACTTTATTTTTTAGAATAGTATACCTACCTGACCCTCACCATAATGATCATGGCTGGTCTCTGGGTAAGCTCATACCCTCAAGGAAATGAGCTGCTGGTTTGTAGTCCTAATAAAAGCCTGGAAGTACTGGCTAGGACATTAGTATTAATACACTCTCAGTGGCCATCCATACATCTATCTGCAGACATTGAAGCAGCAAATGGACCTAGAGTATATGCTATTGTGAACTAGGATTACCCCTCAGAAAAAGTAATTACCAATAGATGTGTAATAGACAAATTACTTAAGGCACTGTAAACTTAAGCAGAGCACTGAACTTCACTCCAGCATTTAGACATAACAGGTTAATGCATAACAATAATTAAACACATAGCTGCCCTTAACATATAGCAGCCATCAACGTTTAGCAGCCAAAAGCAGGCGTTAAACACATAGCAGTTATCAATACTGAAGGGTTAATATACCTCAGACCAATAAACCTGGCAGGATAACCTACACTAGGCCACTGGTCTGCAAAGGTTAACCACTTCTGGACCGGAATGACCAGGCCATTTTTTGCGATTCGGCACTGCGTCAATTTAATGGACAATTGCGCGGACGTGCAATGCTGTACCTAAATAAAATTTATGTCATTTCTTTCCCTACAAATAGAGCTTTCTTTTGGTGGTACTTGATCACCTGTGCGATTTTCATTTTTTGCGCTATAAACAAAAAAGTGTGACGTTTCTGAAAGAAATATATATATTTTACACATTCTGCTATATAACATTCCCCTAAAAAAAATTAAAAATCAAATTTTTTCATCTTTTCAGGCCAATTTGTATTCTGCTACATATTTTTGTTAAAAAAAATTGCAAAAAGCGTATTTTGATTGGTTTTCGCAAAAGTTGTCGCGTCTACAAACTAGGGGAATGATTTATGTAATTTTTATTTATTTATTTTTACTAGTAATGGCGGCAATCTGCGATTTTTAGCGGGACTGCGACATTGCGGCGGACAGATCGGACCCCTAACTGACTTTTTTCACACTTTTACGGGGACCAGTGACATTACTACAGTAATCAGTGCTAAAAATATGCACTGTTACTGTAATGACATTGGCAGGGAAAGGGTTAACCTAGGGGTGATCAAAGGGTTAAGTGTGAGCCTAGGGGAGTGTTACTAACTGTATGTAGGATGGGCTTGTGAAATGACCATAGAGACCTGTGATCCTATATAGCAGGATCACAGGTGCTCTGTGATAATTTCAGAGAGAAGAACGGTCATGTGTGTTTACAACAGCTGACCGTTCTTCTCTCTCAGCGGGGAGCGATCACAGGTGCAGGTGGCAATCGCGGCCACCGGCCCCGTGCATCAGCATCCCCGCTGCCTAGTGGGGGAGAGAGCGTGCCACCAGCAACGCACGCTCATCCCCCAGCACCAGGCACGCGACCGACATATGGCTACGTCGGTTCGTGCAGGAGAGGCTGCTTGCTGCAGTAAATGTGCGGCAAGCACATTTAAAGCAGTTAAAAATATGTACCTACTATTTTCACTGCATATTGCTGTAACATGTTTCTTTTGCCTTTAATAAAAATATTTTACAAGAAAAAAAAAAAAAAAAAAAAGCAGTTAAAAATAGCAAACCCAGGTAATGAAACATTAAACAGTAATCCAAACCTGCAGAGCCAGGCATTGCTGAGTTATTAGGAAAGACTCAACTTTGCACAGCAACACCTGTAGATCAGGCCATGCATTAGCAGTACTGCAGACAAAACAAAACCTGTGAGGCATTAATGAAATAAACAGAATTATAAACAGGAAATAATCTACTTTGGCAGCCTGACATATTACCCACATAATGATCTTGATAAATCATGACAGCTTATGGTTTAAGCTTACCTGTGATGGGAGAGGCTCGATTCCTGAACAGGTGACCACCAATTGCCAGGGTGCCAGGAAACCAGACCACATGGAGATGCAGGTAAAATAAGGCAGGTTATTGGAGCAAACAACAATAAACACACAGCAAGAGAAGGGAGCAAGATCAGGAACAGGCAGGGTCAAGTCCAGAAGTGGGGTGTCATCCAAGCCGGGGTCAAGTATAGAAGCGGGTAGTCACCCAAGCCAGGGTCAAGTCCAGAAGCAGGTAGTCATCCAAGCCTGGGTCGAGTCCAGAAGCAGGTAATCTGCCAATGCTGGGTCGTCTGCCGATGCGGGGTCATAAAACCAGGAGAGTCGTCAGCCAAGCCTGGTCAGACACAGAGGAACACGAACAGAAAACTGCTAGCAGTGATGCACCTTGGAGCACAAACGCAAGGGCAAGGACTACAACCCATCAGGTGATTGATATAGTCAGGTGTGCAGCATCATCACTGTGCAACGCCCAAGCAGCAGACAAGTGATGATGCAATCAGAGTTTATAAGAGGCTGCAGTCTGCACATGTCCGAGATGGCTGCCAACAGGAGGACAAGGTAAGACCTTGACAGTACCCTCCCCTCAACGGCCCCTCCTCCGCTAAGCAAAAAACAGTTTCTGAGGAAAGTGAGCATGGAAAGCGCGGAGAAGGGCGGGAGCATAACCATCAGTTGAGGGAAACCAGGAGCACTCCTCAGGACCATAACCCTTCCATTGCACCAGTTATTGAACCTGACCTCAGAACAGACGAGAATCCAAGATGCTGCTAACCTCATATTCATCATGATTGCCCACAGGAAAGGGATGAGAACGAGGAAGTGAGGAAGTATAGCGATTGCAAACCAGTGGCTTCAAAAGTGACACGTGAAGGACATTGGAGATATGCATGCCAGGGGGAAGACCAATGGCATTGGCCACCGGGTTCACCTTACGGAAGATGCGAAAAGGCCCAACAAAACAGGGTGCCAGTTTACGGGTCGACAACCACACCCTCTCCCCGACCTGGTATGAAGGAGCAGATAAATGTCTCCAGTCTGCCTGGAGCTTCTGACGCTGTGCAGAGACCCATAAAGTCTCTTGAATCTGCACCCAACAGGAATGGAGGGCACGAAGATGATCCTCCACAGCTGGAATGTCCTGTGGTGAGAACGACTTGGGCAACACAGAAGGTTGGAAATTAGCCATGAATAGAGACATTCCGGAAGGCTAGTTCATTGCAGAGTTCCTGAAAAACTCCTCCCAGGTTAGCAGATCAACCCAATTGTCCTGATGGTCAGAGATATAGCAGTGGAGAAATTGCTCCCGAGCTTGATTGGAACGCTCATTGAACCATTGGACTGCGGATGGTAGGCCGAGGGGAAGAAGAGTCAAATACCCAACTGGGAGCATAAGGCACGCCAGAACCTATAGACAAACTGGCTCCCACAGTCCGAGACAATCCCCTTAAGCAAACCGTGTAAATGGGAGACCTCCCTGGCAAACACAACAGCAAGCTCCTAAGCAGTAGGTAGCCTCCTAAACGGAACACAGTAGCACATCTTGGAGAACCCGGTTGACCACCATGAGGATAACCATGTAACCTCGAGACGCGGGAAGTTCCACAATAAAATCTATGGTCAGGTGAGACCAGGGACGTTCCCCATTGGGAATGGGATGCAGTACGCCCTAGGGAAGGTGCCGAGGAGATTTGTTCTGGGCACAGATCGAACAAGCAGCCACATACACAGCAACATCAGTGCGGAGAGACGGCCACCAGAACTGACGGCAAATGGCCCAGGATATCTGGTTCTTACAAGGATGACCGACAGTCTTAGAATGGTGGTACGCAGGCAAAACATTTGCTAGCAGGTCTCCCTGTGGGAGCATCTGGTTGAGCAGCCAAGATCTGCTCCCCAAGGGGAGAGGTTAAGTTGGTGCATATGGCGGCCAGGATATGATCTGAAGGTATGACCAGTGTCAGTACGGAGTCCTCCCAGGACAACTCAAAATACTGGCGAGACAAGGCATCAGCTTTAACATTCTTGGAGCCGGGCAAATAGGAGACCACATAGTTAAAATAAGACAAGAATAAGGCCCATCTCATCTGACGGGGTGTGAGCCTCTTGGACTCCGAGAGATACGGCAGATTCTTATGATGGGTGAGAATGAGAACTGGAACCACAGAACCTTCAAGCAAGCGTCTCCACTCTTTGAGAGCCAGGATAATGGCCAAGAGCTCTCTGTCTCCAACCTCATAATTGCATTCAGCTGGAGACATCTTATTGGAGTAGAACCCACAAGAAAGTAAGGGTCCATCAGCTGTCAGACACTGAGACAGGAGGGTGCCCACTCCCATCTCAGATGTATCCACCTCTAGGACAAAGGGCAAACCAGGATCAGGATGAGATAGAATAGGAGCCAAAGCGAAAGCAGACTTAAAGACCTTGAAAGCTTGGACGGCACAGGCGTCCAATTGTGGGAACCACTGCCCCTCTTAGTCAGAACAGAGATAGGTTTGGCCAAAGAGGAAAAGTTCCTGATAAATTTCCGATAGTAGTTGGCAAACCCAAGGAAACACTGAATGGAACAGAGACCACTGGGTGAGGCCATTGTGGAACAGCTAAAAGCTTCTGAGGGTCCATGGAGAACCCTTTAGTAGAAATGATGTAGCCCATGAAGGCAACCTGAGACAGGTGGAAATCACATTTCTCAAGCTTACAGAAAAGCTCATTCTCACGTAACCATTGCAGCTTCAGTCTGACATCCAGGTAGTAAGATTCAATGCAGTCAGAGTAAATAAAGATGTCGTCCAAATAGACTACCACGCATTGCTGCAACATATTACGAAAGATCCCCTTAAGACATCCCTGATGAACTGGAAGACAGCAGGCGCATTGCACAAGCCAAAAGGCATAACCAGAGATTCGTAAGCGGCCCTTAGGTCAAGCTTGGTAAAGACTATTGTTCCCTTGAAGTGGTCGAACAACTCTGTAATCAACAGAATCAGGTATGCATTCTTGACTGTGATGTGATTGAGGCCCCTATAATCAATGCAAGGTCTCAACTCACCCCCCCCCCCCTTTTCCTTATGAAGAAAAAACCGGCACCCACTGGAGAAGAGGACTGGCGAACGTTCCCCCGGGCAAGTGCATCCGCAACGTACTCCTCCATGGCTTTACTCTTCGCAACCAAAAGAGTATAAACCCTGCCCTGAGGGGGAATGACACCAGGTTGCAAGTCTATAGCACAATCGTACAGACAATGAGGAGAAAGAGTACAAGCACGCAACTTGTCAAATACATCTTGATACTCATGATATTTAGTAGGCAACACTGAATCTGAGGAGGTACAAAGTACCATAACAGGCCCACGGATACAAAAAGTGCCACACTGTGGAGACCAAGAGAGGATCTCGACCCATTGCCAGTCAAAGGTCAGATTGTGTTTCTGAAGCCAAAGGTACCCCAAAACGTTGGAGTAGTGCGGGACGAAATAACCTGGAAACAGGTCAACTCCCAGTGAACAGCTCATATCAACCGGAACAGTTTGGGGGTAACCTGTGCCGGTTGCAGGGGTCTGCCATCAATCGCCTCAATAACCAATAACCCAATAACGAGTCTGCAGGGGTATGGAATTTGTCGCAGCATATGTACTGTCAATAAAATAACCGCCAGCACCAGATTCTACCAATGCCTGAGTAACCACCGAACCCGCTGCCCAAAAGAGGACAACTGTGATTAGCGGTTTATCTTTACGGGAAACCAGGGACGAGGAAATTCCACCTAAAATCTGCCCCCGACAGGGCCTTAGGTGCGAGCATTTCCCGGACGGGTCGGACAAGATTTCAGGAAATGCCCGGCAAGACCACAGTACAGGCACTGGCCCTCCCTCCTTCTAAGGGCCTACTCAGCCTCGGGAAAGCCAAGTGAACCCCAGCTGCATGGGTTCACAGCCAGGTTCACCATCCACAGGAGGTGAGGGAGGAATGGTTGGGCGTTCTGACCGCCACATTCCTGCTTCAGGAACGGCGGTCTGCATATGTGAGTTTTTTGGCCATTTTTTGATTTTTAATTTATGTACATGTACTTTTAAATGCATTTTAATAAATTCTACACTATATAAGTACTCTTGGCTCCATTTTGGCGAGCATTTTATGCAGTGCATCCAGCGCATAGTGATTGAAGGATAGACTAATTTCTTTAGTATAACCAGTCCTGATTGGGCGAGGGGCAGAGCCTATACCCATACGTGTATGCTGTCATGCTTGTGGCAGGAAAATAATGATGCACTGCATGAGCACAGTTCTTTGCATCTTTGAGGACTTCCCACCAGCGGACAAGCAGAGGACTGACCAGAAGACGGCTGAAAAATATATTTATATCAACAGAGGGGATGGAGTTGATGACTTGAGAAGGGAAGGATCCTGGACCTGGGTTTTAAATCACCTGCCAACTTCTTATATTCATGCTTAAACTCCTGGGTTGACAATTATGGATTTTTTCCCTGATGGATTAATTTTGTTTTGTATAAAATTCGAATCCTGTTCTATTTATAAGTAACACATTTTGGGTGGACTGAGTGTTTCTTTTGTTTGTTTTCTTTTCATATTGGGTCCCCCATTGTAGTCTAGTAGACTTATTACATTCTGGAGATCAAATACATTTTTTCTGGCTCCCCAGGTGGCTCCCAACCTTCAGACTGTGCCTCTGACCACTATACAATGTGGATACAAAAGCTCTGCCCTGCTATACGCTACTAACTGCTTTATTTTTCAGTATGTAATACACACAATGAAGCAAAGCATCTACATACTGTATGATGTTTAATACTGTTTTTTATTGAAATAAAGTGTACAGGAAAAAACTGCAGTAATCTGTAGTAAATAATTAAATAGTTGCTAGACTGGAACAAGAAAAGTGCTGAACACTTGTCAGGAACCTTCATCTTGTTCTTTGATCCTGATGCCTTTGTAGAATAAACGTGCATGTCACAGCCCAATTCACTAAACCTTATGAGGAAGGTATCATGTCTACCATCTTGATGTATATACTGTATACAGTATTTTTATGTTTTTTGATTGTTTGACCCCATGGAAAACAAGAGAGGCCCACAGCATACACAGTAACGGCTTGTGACGATCACACAAAGGAGCAATAGTCCCGAAGCAAAGCATTAATAGCTTTAGGTCCACAATTTGTGGACTTTGTCCACCTCTAGGCAAATGGCAGAAGTATGCAAACTCTTTGGTGGTTCAAGCTAAAAACCTAGAATATATGTGTGGGCTATTGTATTTCATGGTAATTCATTTCATTCATGCTATAGTCCCAGCTCTAATGGAGGAGGATTTATTAAAAGGTTATTTAAATGACATACAAACTATGAAGAAAAAGCACTTGCTAAAATAATACTACATTTACATCCCCAATCTTTATATCATTATCGTGCACCTGAAAGGGACCTATCCATGACAGCATTATTCAATACTTAGTATTTCGGGCTCAAGATTTTATCTTAGTAAATACTATTTCAAGATTGCAGTCTCCTGTAACAGAAACATGTGACTGAAAAGTCATGTGCAATGGATTTTTAGCCAAACCTAGAGAATTTATATGAAATCTGAACCATTCATGCTGTAATAATTATACGGTAGTCTGTTACCAATTTACTGGTAAGAGGCTCACATACCATTGGATCTCATCAAAGCTCTTGGGGGAAGGGGCTTTCAGTTCAACTTCTCATTAAAAATGTTTAAAGGACACACATTTCATATTGTGTTTCATATTGTAAAGCTTATGGCAATGATTTTGTCACTTTTTTTTACAGTTCTGGTATACCATTTGTCATGTCAACTTTATGAAGTGGTAGATTGAAGTGAAATAGCAACTCACTATATGCTAAGGCACTACAGATACAGTAGAGAATTAAGGTGGTTTCATACAAATCTTGGAAAAAATCAGGATATTTAGACAAAATGCATTGCATTCCATAGAAATTGTGAAATTAGGGTGGTTGTTGGTAGTTTATAGGGTGCAATACATTTAAATGGCTCCAAAGAGAGCTAAGGAAGGACTTTGAAAAATAGTTCAATAGTTCTTTATTTCCTGTATTTTCTTTTTATTTCAACTAGTGTGTTTTTTGGACAGTTTTATTTATTTGCCTTCACAATACAGCTTGAAGTGGAAGTACAGTGCATCTGGAAAGTATTCACAGCGCTTCACTTTTTCCACATCTTGTTATGTTACAGCCTTATTCCAAAATTGATTAAATTCATTATTTTCCTCAAAGTTCTACAAACAACACCCCAAAATGGCAACATGAGAAGAAGTTTGTTTGAAATCTTTGCAAATTTATTACAAATAAAAAACAAAAACAATCCCATGTACATAAGTATTCACAGCCCTTGCTCAATAATTTGTTGAAGCACCTTTGGCATCAATTACAGCCTCAAGTCTTTTTGAGCATGATGCTACAAGGTTGATGCTACACCTATTTTTGGGCAGTTTCCTTTGCAGGACCTCTCAAGCTCCATCAGGTTGGAAGGGGAGCGTCAATGCACAGCCATTTTTAGATCTCTCCAGAGATGTTCGATCGGGTTTAAAGACCTGTACACACTTGACGAAAATCGGACGAAATATCCTCCAATTTTTCTCTCTCATGCTCAGCGGTCATAACTGTTTTTAGTTGACAGTGCATAATGTTCACAAAATTTCTCGTCCGATTTTTTTTTGGGACATTTGTTCCTAGACTTCCGGGTCCTCAGCAACTTCAGATCATGCGCGGTCTTTCATATCCGATTTTTCGCGGACGTACTGCATACACATTAAACGAAAATTGGTCGTCTGGGGACGGACGATAAAAATTGTGGTATTTGTCCCTCCGTTTTTTTTCGTTGAAAATTTCGGCATTGGCTGTTGAAAGTTGTGTACACACTAGCCGAAAATCGGACGATTTTACATCGGATGGGAATTTCCGGCAGATTTTCTACTAGTGTGTACCCCAATTAAGTCTGGGCTCTGGCTGGGCCACTCAAGGACATTCACAGAGTTGTCCCATAGCCACTCCTTTGTTACCTTGGCTGTGTGCGTAGGGTCTTTGTCCTGTTGTAAGATGAACCTTCGCCCCAGTCTGAGCGGTCCAGAGCACTCTCAGGCAGGTTTTCCTTAAGGATTTCTCTGTACATTGCTGCATTCATCTTTCCTTCAATCCTGACTAATCTCCCAGTTCCTGCCACTGAAAAACATCCCCACTGCATGATGCTGTCACCGCTTTGCTTCATTGTAGGGATGGTATTGGCCAGGTGATGAGCGGGAGCCTGGTTTCCTCCAGACATGACGCTTGCCATTCAGGCCAAAGAGTTTATTCTTTGTTTCAACAGACCTGAGAATTTTGTTTCTCATGATCTTAGAGTCCTTCAGGTGCCTTTTGGCAAACTCCAGGTGGGCTGTCATGTGCCTTTTACTGAGGAGTGGCTTTTGTCTGGCCACTCTACCATACAGGCCTGATTGGTGGAGTGCTGCAGAGATGGTTCTTCTTCTGGAATGTTCTTCTCTCTCCACAGAGAAACGCTGAAGCTCTGTCAGAGTGACCATCGGGTTCTTGGTCACCTCCCTGACTAAGGCCCTTCTCTGTTGACCGTTCAGTTCTGGTGGTTCCAAACTTCTTCCATTACGAATGATGAAGGCCATGGCGCTCATTGAGACCTTCAATGCTACAGAAATATGTCTGTACCCTTCCCCAGATCTGCACCTCGATACAATCCTGTCTCTGAGGTCTACAGAGAGTTCCTTGGACTTTTTGGCTTGGTTTGTGCTCTGACATGCACTGTTAACTGTTGGTCCTTATATAGACAGGTGTGTGCCTTTCCAAATCATGTCCAACCAACTGAATTTATTGCAGGTGAAATCCAATCAAGTTGTAGAAACATCTCAAGGGTGATCAGTGGAAACAGGATGCATCTGAGCTCAATTTTGATTGCCATGGCAAAGGCTGTGAATACTTACGTACATGTGATTTTTTTCGTTTTTTATTTTTAATAAATTTGCAAAGATTTCAAACAAACTTCTTTCATGTTGTCATTGTGGGGTATTGTTTGTAGAATTCTGAGAAAAATAATTAATTAAATCGATTTTGGAATAAGGCTGTAACATAACAAAATGTGGAAAAAGTGAAGCGCTGTGAATACTTTACGGATACACTGTAAACTCTCCCATTCCTATGCTGCTTTTCAATTAGACCATTGTATTAAATTCTTTGGACACATTATACAATATAATTTAGCCCCGATCGCATGTTCCTTACTGCGTTTAAGATGTTTATACATTTGTTTCTCCCGCGATAAGCCAGCAGTTGTTTTCTGTGTCTGCAGTAGAAAATCCTTTAATGTAGCCCTTGCTATAATCTTGCACATGCGCGATCGTTTCTCAGCCAAGCCTTTTTCTAGTTCCCGAGGTTGAGAAGGTAGTCTCGTGGTTATGTAGCGAAGTGCCGCAGGGAGCGGATATGATGGTTACGGCACACTGCGCAATGGACTGACAGCACAAAAAGCGTGCCATGAATCGCGGGAGAGATGCACATGTGCCGGTGACGTCATTAGAGATAACAGGATGGATTACAAGCAAATTGAGCAACTAAGGTGACGTCTGAGTACAGCGATTTATTCGTGTTTTTAGGCTCCATGTACACGGGACGTTGTTAAAAGTCCCTTTGAATGCTGGAATTTTTAGGACGTTTGAAACGTCCGTTCGGTTGCGTTTGTAACCGCGTTTAGCGGGCGTTTAGCAGCGTTTGCGGGCGTTTGCGTTTAGAAGCGTTCCTAGAGGTCAAAAAAATTATTCCCCTTTAAAATGGAAAAACGCGAACGCTAAACGCGGGTCATCGCGTTTAGACGCGTTCGGACGCGTTTGTGCGTTAGACCCCCCGGGAAACACACGTTCGAACGCAAATAATTGCGTTCTAAAAACAGTCCCTGAACGCAACTGCCTGCAAATGACTGTAAACGACCTGGTGTACATGGACAGATAAGATAAAATGTAGATGGGTTCAGGGGCTTCTGAAAAAAACGCCCAACTGCTCCTAAACGGCCATTTCCAGCGTCCCGTGTACATGGAGCCTTAATGATGATTTATATGTGCTAAAGTGATGGAGGAGAGTTTACTTCTACTTTAAAAAATTGAACGAAAATGAGTTTTGGTTTCTTGTAAATGTAAAACAGGGTTTGACAGTACATTGTCTACATGTAACAATTGTCGGTTACATGAGAATATGTATTACATTTATTTCTAGGTGCTGCTTGTGTTTATATCAGTTCTCTATAGAGGCCAATGTGGTTTTAATTGAGATAAAGGCCACAGAGCTGGCAAAAATAGCAGGAAATACCTGGCATGCAACATTCCAGCAATTGTTACACCCCGTTTACGCCTGGGTGTTTGCAATTGTGGGCAGAATCACTGCAATTCTGCCCGCAATCCCAAACCGCTCTGCAAAACTGATATATCGCACCACGCCTGTTTAGGTGCCATTCATTTTCAATGACACCTAAACGTGGATGTGATTCTGCCATGAATCTCATGCAATAAATCATGCTGCAATCACGGCAAAGTGCACACTCGAAGCTTATCGCTCAAAAAGGAGCAGACAGAATTGCACTGGTAAATGAATGGCACCGGAACAAACGTAGTGCACTTAGTCAGTTTTGCAAAGCGTTTTGATATCGAAGGCAGAATCCTGGCAATTCTGTCTGCGAGCACAAACGCCCAGGTGTGAATGGGGCCCAATTGTAAATGGCTGTTTAATGGTCTTTGAATGAAGTGAGAAATGTCATTTGTTAGCAATAATTAACATATTGCAAGGAGTGATTTTTGTTTGGAACATCTGGAAATGTACCATCTGGCAACCTGAATGTATCTGACTCTGACCACCTGCAGAGCTCGCTTCCTGTTTGAGTCTACTTATTTTACATCAGAATAAAGCTACAGAAGACCCCATGACTTGGGGAGGCTGAGCAGGGATCCCCAATCTAACACTCTGTCCTGTTATAACTATATACAGTATCTCACAAAAGTGAGTACATCCCTCACATTTTTGTAAATATTTTATTATATCTTTTCACGTGACAACACTGAAGAAATGGCACTTTGCTACAATGTAAAGTAGTGAGTGTAGTAGTGAGGGGTGTACTCACTTTTGTGAGATACTGTATATTAGGTAGGTAAGAAGCTCCTTTGCATGTCTTTTAGCGATGCCCTTTGCGCAGAACCTGTTGAGGGCTCTGAAACCAGAATCCAAAGACTTTGTACTGCAATCAGCCATCACCCCATTTGGGGTGCTGAATTGACTTTTCTGTGGTGCATTTTCACAAGAGGGCATGGATGGCGCCTGGCAGATGATGTGTTGATTTAAGGATGCTTTGTGCACCAGAAAATGCCTCATCCACCAGAGGGAAAGGATGTCCATTTAGGACTGTTGCAGATTGGTCCACAGTCTGCTTAGAGACTATCATCTTATAGACTTTAACCACTTGCCGACCAGCCGCGGCAGATATACGGCGGCAGGTTCTCGCAAAACGTTATACACGTACGTCGCTTCGCGGGAGTGACCGTGGGGGAAGCTGATCTGGGGGGGCGGAGGCTGTAATGGCCGCCGGGCACCCACGATCGCTCCCCATGGAGACATAACGGCTAGTTGTAAACACAGCAGACCATTGTTTTGTCAGCAATCAATGCAGGGCTCCTGTGTTCCTCCTATTTAGGAACACAGGTCCCTGTGTTGATTCCATAAGACCATCCCCCCACAGTTAGAAAAAAATCCCTAGGCCTCCATTAAACCCTTTGATTCCCCCTGGCATTAACCCCTTCCCTGCCAGTGTCATTAGTACAGTAACAGTGCATATTTATAGTATTGCTTACTGTAGTATTGTCACTGGTCCCCCAAAAGTGTCAAAAATGTCAGTTAGGTGTCCGATCTGTCCGCCGCAATGTCACGGTCCCGATAAAAATCGCGATTGCAGCCATTACTAGTAAAAAAATAAATGAAAATTACATAAATCTTTCCCCTAGTTTGTAGACGCGAAAACTTTTGCGCAAACCAATCAAAACACGCTTATTGGGATTTTTTTTACCAAAAATATGAACAGATACAAATTGGCCTAAAATGATAAAAAAAAAATAAAAAAAAAAAAAAACTAATTTTAAATTATTTTATTGGGAATGTTATGTAGCAGAAAGTAAAAAATTCTGTTTTTTTTTTCCCAGAATTGTCGGAGCATTGATTACCAGTGCAGACCCTTGGGGGGTTGGGGTGCCACTAGAACCACCAGGGATGCCCACCCATGACCCCAGGGATGCCCACCATGGCCACCAGGGATGGCAATCAGGGCTCAGGGAGCCAGCCAGTGCCCTCCCCATCAGTGCTGCCCCCCAGTGCCCTCCCCATCAGTGCTGCCCACCAGTGCCCATCATTGCCATCTATCAGTGCCGCCCACCAGTGCCCATTATTGCCCATCAGTGCCACCTATCAGTGCCAATCTAAGCCGCCTATCAGTGCCCAGCAGTGCCCCCTATCAGTGCTCACCAATGATGTATATCAGTGCTACCTATCAGTGCCCATCAGTGCTGCAAATCAGTGCTGCCTATCAGTGCCTCATATTAGTGTCACCCGATCAGTGCCACCCCATCAGTGCCTCCTCATCAGTGCCTGTCAATGCGGCCTCATCAGTGCTCATCAGTGCAGGAAAAAACATATCTATTTACAACATTTTATAACATAAACAAAAAACTTTTTTTTTTTTTTTTCAAACTTTTCGGTCTTTTTTTATTTGTTTAGCAAAAAAGAAAAAACCTTGCGGTGATCAAATATCATCAAAAGAAAGCTCTATTTGTGGGGAAAAAATGACATAAATTTGGTTTAGGTACAGTGTTGCATGACTGCGCAATTGTCATTCAAAATGCAACAGCGCTAAAAGCTAAAAATTGGCCTGGACGGGAAGGGGGAAAAGTGCCCGGTTTAGAAGTGGTTAAGGTGGTAATTGAACTCACTTGGTTCCTTATGTGCATTATATCAGCCTCAGAACCTGTGTAATTATTATGTGACCTGGATTAAAGGGATGAGGTGGCAACCCTACGTGGATGTCTGAGATTTCCCCCACCCTCTATTATGTGTCTTTGTCCTTTAATAAAGCTTTAGGCCTGTGAACGGTACCCTCCCCCACCCCACTTATCCCTCTTTCCTATCCATATCACACCTGATGCTTACTGAAATGTTTGCTTTGTTTGGTAATGCCTCATACATGAGGGGCAGGGGACCTTAGTTACTGCATGTCTGGCATTGTGCTGCTAGGTATTATTGCTGGGACACAAGCTCAACGCATGCTTAAGCTGACCATGGATGGAACAAAATTCAGCTGTTTCAGTTAGGACTGGCTGGATTTCGTTCCATCTATGACCATTCGCATTCATGAGAAGTTGATTTAACAATTGACTTCTCGTGAATGGTATTTGTCGGAAAATATGTATTCGATCTGCGCTGCAGCAAATGGGCTGCAGCACTGATCAGTGTATTCTGACAGCGACGGAGTAGCATTACAAACACATACATTAGCCCTTGGGACTTTGAAGGAGTCTCCTTTGTCAGAATACAATATCATAGTGGGGAGGATTCCTCTGTCCACCTTGCTTGTGTGGGTGTCCGTTCAGCAGCAAGCAATGAGGTGAAGATAAGGACTAACACTATTCTCTCTCAGTACAGCCCCTGAACCAAACTGTAGTAGTTTCCAACATATAGTGTGCTGACCCCAGGAAAGCTAAGCAGTGGTAGATATTACTTCTTCGATTCAGACACTTTTTAACCACTTGCCGACCGCCCACCATACATATACTGTGGCAGGCTGGTTCAGCTGCACGAACCTGTACGGCGGTTCGCAGGAGCGCTCCTGGGGACTCATGCCCACCCCTATTAGGCAGCGGGGAAGCTGATCCACGGGCCCAGCGGCCGCGATTGCTGCCTGGCATCCGCGATCGCTCCTTGTGGAGAGAGAACAACAGTCTGATGTTGTAAACACAGCAGACCATTGTTCTCTCTGGAATGAACACAGAGCACCTGTGATCCTCCTGTTTAGGATCACAGGTCTCTGTGTTGATTCCACATGTTCCACCCCCATACAGTTAGAAAACACTCCCTAGGCTCACACTTAACCCTTTGATCACCCCTGGGTTAACCCCTTCCCTGCCAGTGTCATTATTACAGTAACAGTGCATATTTTTAGCACTGATTACAGTAGTAATGTCACTGGTCCCCCCAAAAGTGTCAAAAATGTCAGGTGTCCGATCTGTCCGCCACAATGTTGCATTCCCGCTAAAAATTGCTGATCGCCACCATTACTAGTAAAAAAAATAAATAGATAAAAATTACATAAATCTTTCTCCTAGTTTGCGCAAACCAATCAAAATACGCTTATTGGGATTTTGTTTACCAAAAATACGTAGCAGAATACAAATTGGCCGAAAAGGATGAAAAAATTAGATTTTGAAACTTTTTTTTTGGAATGTTATATAGCAGAAAGTGAAAAATACAGTTTTTTTTCAGACTTGTCGCTCTTTTTTTGTTTTTAGCGTTATATATAAAAATCACAAAGGTGATCAAATACCACCAAAAGAAAGCTCTATTTGTGGGGAAAAAGAACATCAATTTTATTAGGGTACAACACAGTAACGTATTAAAGTAACGCAGTAATCGCATAAAAAAGCCTGGTCAATAAGGGGGCTGAAGTGGTTAATTTGCTTTATTGATGCAGAAATGAGGAGACATGAGTTCCCTCCAGAAACATCAAAATAAAAAGGAAGATAATTACCTGCAGTACTATATACACTTGTAGCTAAAAATACCAAACAAAAGGACTTTTTTCAGTGCAGTGCAGACTAGACAGGAAGTATACAGCTTCCCATATCAAATCAGAAGTGGAAATTAAAATACAAAATCGTATAAAAGAAAGTGAACCCCTCCTCACGAAATATGGGATATACCAGAGTTATCACTATATAAGAGCTTGAAAACTGTACCTGGTCCTGCACCCACTTCTTTTTCGGATAGGGCAACCACATACCTGTCTTGTAGAGAAACCCCGCCTTCTTTTGTCACATTGCTCTGGCCAGAGGCCTGCACTCTACATTCCTCACTTGAGGCCTGCTCACCCTATTCATTCCCAGTTTTAGGTCCTAAGGCCCTGCCGTACCAAGCCACAAACCTGCACTAGAGGGCCAGTGGTGGCAAGATCTCTCCATAGTTATCCTACCCTGTATCAAAGTGTTCCACTTTCCAGTCCTGGCCAGCAGGGCACTCTCACTATATTTATTTGTGAGGCCATATAGCGGTGTCTTGCTTCTATACACCACATTCATTGGCCCCACCCACAGCTGGCATTTATATGGGCATTAACTCCACCAACTACATCACTACAAGGGGGACAAAACTTAAAATATAACTAAAGGCAAAACTTGTTTTAGTTTTGGATGGAGTGGAGATGGATTTTGAACCCCTGCCAGTTTTTATTTCTGTCTGTGCCCCCATTAGGGGGATTCACCCTCTTTATTTGTCCTGTTTACCATTATCATTGAAAGTAAAAGTAAAAGAAATTCCCAAAATTTGAGTTGTCCCCAGAAAAGTAATAGAGGGGAAATGGGGACACTAGTTCTAGTGACATGGGGGTCCCCAAGAAATAATTCTTAATTTGCAGGGATTTCCTCTCACTTCTTGTTTGGCTATGGGACTGGAAGTGAAGGGAAATCTCCGCAATGGGACACAGGTGGCAAAAAAAAAAACATACAGGGGTTATTTATAGCCCTTCCTTACTCCATCTAAAATGAAAACATAAAGTTTAACCTAGATTTCTACTTTAAGGGGCACTAACACCTGCCAACAGGCTCATGCAAACAGCTGCCTAGGGCCAAATACATGTGTCCCTTGTGCAGCTTCACCTTCCAGAAGTGTAATGATACACTAAACTTTTCATCCAATCTCTATATTACTGTATTTGTTATTGAGCCAATCAGGGCTGTCTTTAACACAGGGCAAAAGGGGCAGCTGCCCTGGGTCCTTGTTGTGGGGCCCAAAGCAGCTGCCCCTTGAGCCCGCACTACCTGGTAATAATTGGGTTTTGGAGGGCCCATGAAAATATTTTCCCAGGGTCCAATCAATATTAAGGACGGCTCTGGCGCCATTATAAAAGAAAATAAAGGAGGTAAAAAAAAGCACTTGTGTGGTTTAGCCAATCATTTTCTACATAATAGCGCTTTGTGGTCTGTGTAGCCAGGGCTGTGGCAGAGATGTATCCTTTGCCTACATTGCATGTGCTATAAGGTGTCCCTCTCTATTTCCCCACCTGGGAGCCACATATGCTGTATACAGTCACTCCATAGATATGACTGTCTGTACGCAACTGTATCTGAGTATACGCCGGTACTTCTGTAAACATGCATATGCATTCAGATGTAAAACACTAAGCTCAGACTCTCTGTCAATTTTTTATTGTGCTCGCACTAGACTAAGTGCCGGGTCACACTTGTGCGATGCGGGAAGGCTGCGAATTCGCAGCCTGTTCCCGCATCGCAAACGCACATCTGGCAGTTCACACTGCCATATGCGATACGCTGGGGGTGTCAATGAAATGTTAACGACACTCCCAGTTTGATCGCATATCGCAGTGCGATCTGACAGTTCGCACAGGATCGGATCGCACAAGTGTGAATCACTGTGCGATCCGATCCTGATGCGGCTGAAAAAATGCCTCATGTGCGACTTTTGTGCGGGTGCAGTGCGAATTTAGCCATACAAAGTGTATGGCTGAATTTGCACTGCACATCCGATCGCATGTAATGAAGGAGCAGTGCGCTCCGATATTACATGCGATCGCCGCACACGCTATAGTGTGAACTGGCACTTACTCTAATTTGCTCTAATAGACCAATATGTTTTTTTCATGGCTGATACCGATACCGATATTTTGGTCACAGCGGCTGATACAGGGCCTGTGGGTGGCTGGCTGGTACAGTGCCTGTGGCTGGCATGTACAGGGCCTGTGGGTGGCTGGCTTGCTGGTACAGGGCCTGTGGGTGGCTGGCTGGCTTGCTGGTACAGTGCCTGTGGCTGACTGGATGGTACAAGACCTGTGGATGTGGGTGGCTGGCTGGCACCGGGCTGCTGTGGATGGGTGTATTGATGTGATACACTCCCATGAGTCTAGTCCTGACTCCAGACGAGGCTGTCCAAGGCAAGGGAGGTGGCCTAAGAAGGCAGAATGATGTCACAAAAATATTGGCAATATCGGCCAATTCCGGGGCCGATACCGATTTAACGGGGAAAGTGCATATCGGGCCCCGATATATTGGCCTTGCCGATAATCGGTCTATCCCTAGTTCTAACCAGTGTTCCCTTTAGCCTGCGCGCATGCGCGGGCGCGCAGTGTGAATGAAGGTCCCGCGCAAGCACCTATTCAAACCGCGCAGCCGCAGACGTGGCGGCCGTGTAGCAGAGCGTGCGCCGCGAGAGCACGCCCATTGTGTGACAATAGCGAATGAAAATTCGCTATTGTCACACGGATCCTCCTCCTGGCCAATCAGGGAGCGGGTCCTCCCGCTTCCTGATTGGCCGAAAGGCCAACTTCATGCCATTGGCCGAGGAAGAGGCGCCGGGACTCGGGGAGTCAGGAGGACTGAGGAGAGGCAGGAAGCCGGGGAATGAACTGAAGAGAAGCTGCCGCCCGTGACCATGAGGTAAGTGCACGGGGGGGGGGGAACACTGGCATCTCTACATTGATTTGGGGACAATGCTGTGGGCACTCTGCATTAATTAAAAACTGAAAAAATGGCAGAACCATTACTAGACTCGGGACTGAAGAGTCTCTACATTGAAAGGGGGCACACTGGCATCTCTACATTGAAAGGGGGCACACTGGCATCTCTACATTGAAAGGTGGCACACTGGCATCTCTACATTGAAAGGGGGCACACTGGCATCTCTACATTGAAAGGGGGCACACTGGCATCTCTACATTGAAAGGGGGCACGCTGGCATCTCTACATTGAAAGGTGGCACGCTGGCATCTCTACATTGAAAGGTGGCACGCTGGCATCTCTACATTGAAAGGGGGCACACTGGCATCTCTACATTGAAAGGTGGCACACTGGCATCTCTACATTGAAAGGTGGCACACTGGCATCTCTACATTGAAAGGGGGCACACTGGCACCTCTACATTGAAAAGGGGCACGCTGGCATCTCTACATTGATTGGGGGCAATGCTGTAGTACTCTGCATTGATTGGGGGCAATGCTATGGCACTCTGCATTGATTGGGGGCAATGCTGTGGGCACTCTGCATTGATTGGGGGCAATGCTGTGGGCACTCTGCATTGATTGGGGGCCACAGAAAAATGATCAAACGTTGACCGGTCCGCGGCGATAAAAAGGTTGGGGAGCACTGCGCTCAGAAATTTTTTTATTTGCTCAGCCCAGTAAAAAATTAGAGGGAACATTGGTTCTAACCCCAGGGTCCTAGCTTTATGAGCAGACAGGACAGCAAGGCAATATTTATTAACCAATGTCAAAGGCATATTCAGACAGTTTTTGGTGTCTGCTATTACATGATAATGTCAGTTTATACAATACTCTGTATAGACAATTACAGCAGAGATCACATTAAAAATACAAATGATCCTTGTGTCCTTTTTAAAGGTCAAAGAAAATGATTCACTTTTGCAATAAATATCTAGAAAACAGTGTACCACACAGCCCACAACTCTTAGAAAACAAGGCAAGCAAAGATAATAATTACAATTTTACACTACACAGACGAGTACCCAAATAAAAGAAACAGAATTGAAAACACACTTTTATCTTAGGGTGTTTATACATCAGTGACAGATTTATGTGTGTAGTTCCATGCACTTTAGCATTTACGTGTATGAATCACCTTATAATTAGGGTTTACTGATTCATTTATTGAAATGTACGTATTTTTGTTGCATTGGTGATATGTATTTGTACCAATGTATAAGTGTATTTTTAAATGATTATTGACATTTGCATAATTTCTGTGTTCTCTGCGATCTAACCTAGGCTGACCCCAGGAATATATAGTAAAAGAAAAAGCGGAGCGCCTCTAAGTGTAATTGGTTTAATTATCCACAATAGGACAGGTGACAAATACTTGCTCACATTTAGAACAATGGAATAATAGCTCATCTGAAAAGATGGCAATCCGAAAATGGAAGTCAGCATCCAGGTGTATGGATCCACGCCAGTAGTTCATGGGAGGAAGTGGTGTCAATCTGTGGCACCGTCAGGCTTTTCAGCCGGCAGCTTCTGGATACAGCTCTACTCGCAACTACTTGGGACGCAGAGTCGCCTGCGTGACGTCACCAAACGGGCAGCCAATAGCACAACGCATTTCAGAGCATGCGCAGGAGCCTCACAGGGCATGCGCGCTCTTTTTTCAAGTGCGGTAACAAGGAATATATAGTGCTCTTCCCCAATTAAGTACTGTGCACATGTCCGAGGGAGTTCGTTTAAGTGAACTGGTCAATAGAGAAACATGGAAGCTATTGCTGCTCTCTTTTAACAGCCTTTGTACTAACCATGTAGGTTGCAATGGTTGACTTACTTCAGAAGATGTTAGAATTTAATTTCATTTCCTCCCAAATTCCGACCCATGATGCAGTAATGGACTGCAGCACAGACATATCAATAGATGGACTGATTTCTGGGATATATCCATGTTTACTGTGGTCTCCCTGTGTGTAAGTTATGCATGGTTGCATTCATGTAATGCAGATTTAGGACTACTTGGAGGCCACACAATATCCCATTAATATGTAACGTAGGAGTATGTTTTACTGCTTTTGTTAGATACCACCATAATGTCATTCCTGACTAGGAAATTATTAAATCTTATTATATCAGCAATTATATGGTTAAATGGCAAACATTGTTTTTATTAGTTGAACATATAGAAATTTAGCTGTTTAAATACCCAAACACTGTAACTAATAGGATGCAGTCACTGTTTGGATGACAATTTTCTTCCCAGATCCTTCGATTTTGCATCCCACGTTTGATGAGCCAGGTGGTGTAAAGGGGCCACCTATGACGGTATGACTCAAATTTCAGCCAATTCCTACTAAATTCGGCCAGCATTAGTAATAATCCATCCCATATTGGAAGAGTTTTAGATATTAAACTTGCATTTAACCTCTTTCCAAACCCAGTAATGCATCTGTGCACTGGCAAAGGGAGTGGGCTTTCACACCCACATGCTGCACATATGCATCCATTGCAGCCAAGGTTATTGTGCTCAGCTCACCAAACTCTCCCAACACAAAGACTAAACTGTCAAAGCCAGCTCCCAATATCTGGTTATGATCAGGAGCTTCCTGGCTCCCAATCATGTGATCACTGTAACAGCCAATCATAGTGATTACCTGATTGGAAGCAGTGGCGGCTGGTGCATGATAATTTGGGGGGGGGCGGCAAAACTCACACCCCCGCGGGTAAACCGGCTAGCCGCTAGGCAAATCCACCCCCCACGGGACAGACGGCTGGCCAGCCGGACAGCCGGACAGCAAGCATTCTTACCTCCTTCCCGGATGGCTGAATGGCTGTGATTCTCCACCGGCCGGCAATGCGTCTCCTCCCTCTTCCTGGCCAATGGCCAGTAAAATCGCTTCTCTTTTCAGCCAATCAGGAAAGGGTGAATCAGTGTGATAATAGGGAATATTCATTTGCTATTGTCATACAACTGGGTGGGCTCAGGGCGCAGTGCTCTGCGCCCCGAGCCCACCCTTTTTTGAAGCCTATGAGAGCCTCTGGCTCTAATCACGTGCTTAAAAAGAAAAACATTGGAATCCATGCATCTGGCGCCCTGCATGTAGATTAGGGGGACGCATGGATGGGGGGGCGCCCCTGCGCCCCCAATAGATGGGCCGCCTCTGTTGGGAAGTCTGTTTGACCCCCCCCCCCAGTAAAAAAATGTAGTTAAAGTGGTTGTAAATCTCAGACATGAAATATGAGCATAGCATACAGCACACTATAGCGTGTATACTGGTCTCAATAAGGAGCATGAAGTGTCACTTTTGTCTGCTGCTTTGTTCCTGTACTATCTGCAAGAGTTACTTCTGACAAGTTTTCCAGACACCAAGAGAAAAAAAGGTTACAAGGGACCTCCAGCAGATTGACAGCCTCAGCTCTGTTCCTGTGTGCTTTTTCTTCTTTACTATCAGTCAAGCTTTATAAATTGAGCACTTGAATGTATGTAGAGAAGAGAGGACTGCCGATACAGGTACAACTTATGTAGGAGGATATGTTTAATCTCTGTGTATTAGCTGAGGCCAGTAACTTCACTGGGTATATGTCAAGTTTTACAACCACTTTAGAGGGGCCCTGGGGGGGGGGGGGGGGGGCTAATAAATTGTTTAATTGGTAAATCCTCAGTACATGTCTGTTATATATGTACTCTACATGTGTGTATTATCAGGAAATCTACTTGTTTACCATCAAGGGTTCAAATTATTTGTGAAATGGTTCTGAATCATACCTGGAAAAGTGAAATTGTGTTTTAAAAAAAAACTGAAAAAGACAGAGACGCTGATCAAAGACACCGCTCAGCTGTTTAAAATGATTTATTGCTATCTTACACCCAGGGGTCAGGATTTACATTACAAGCCAGAAACATTTGCCAAGTCCTCCTTTGAATGTTCATCTGACCGACCTTAATCAGAGAAAAATAATGGTGACAACAAGGGTGACATTTGTGATAGGTGAAAAAATGAGCTTTGCCTTCAATGACTGCCAAAAAGGCACCATTTAAACAGTTGTGTGTTTATTTAAAAGCAATCACATGCATTTTTACATACAATTAGAATAAGTACCTTCATGTGTCTGATATCAGCCTGTGTCATCCCTTTTACAGCCACACTTGAACTAGGACAGGAAGGGGCAGCACTACTGCAAGCAAATGTGCTGACAGGAAACATACTGACAGGAGGAAAGACTTACCAGAGTTAATGGCCTATCAATCATTGGGTTGTAGTTCCTTTTTTGTCCAGTCAGCAAGGTGCGGGCAGGGAGGTGACACCATAGCTCCCAACGGTCCCTGATTTCTAGTGACTGTTCCTGATTTGGAACAATGTTCCTTTGTTCCTCTTTCCTCCTCATTTGTCCTTAATTTTGGTCTGATCTAGATAGTCGTATATAAAATGCACTATTTCTCTTTAACCACTTGCCGACAGCCCACCGCAGTTTTACTGCGGCAGGCTAGCTCGGATGCGTGAATCAATGTAGGGGTACGTCGGTTTGGAAAAGCACTCCTGGGGGCGAGTGCGTGCCTCTGCCAGGCGTGCTCCCCCCCCCACTAGGCAGCGAGAATGCCGATCCACGGGACTGGCAGCCGCGATTGCCGATGGGCACCCACGATCTCTCCCTGCTTGTTGTAAACACAGCTGACCGTTGTTCTCTCTGAAATGATCACAGAGCGCCTGTGATCCTTCTATATAGAACCACTGTGGTAATTTCACAAGTCCCTCCCCAATACAGTTAGAAAACACTCTCCTAGGCTCACACTTAACCCTTTGATCACCACTGTGTTAACCCCTTTCTTGCCAATGTCATTATTACTGTAACAGTGCATATTTTTAGCACTGATTACTGTAGTAATGTCACTGGTCCCCCCAAAAGTGTAAATGTCAGTTAGGGGTCCGATCTGTCCGCCGCAATGTTGCAGTCCCCCTAAAAATCGCAGATCATCGCCAATACTAGTAAAAATAAATAAATAAATAAAAATGACATAAATCTTTACCCTAGTTTGTAGACGCGATAACTTTTGCGCAAACCAATCAAAATACGCTTGTTGCGATTTTTTTTTACCAAAAATAGGTAGCAGAAGACAAAATGGTCTACAAAGGATGAAAAATTTAGATTTTTACATTTTTTTGGGGAATGTTATATAGTAAAAAAAATATATATATATATATATATATATTTTTTTTTTGTTGAGAATTGTTGCTGTTTTTTTGTTTATAGCACAAAAAATAAAAATCGCACAGGTGATCAAATACCACCAAAAGAAATCTCTATTTGTGGGAAAAAAAAGGACATCAATGTTATTTCCGTACAGTGTCGCACGACCGCGCAATTTACCATTAAAGTAACACAGTGCCGAATCGCACAAAATGGCCTGGTCATTAAGTGCGCAAATCCTTCTCGTCCAGAATTGGTAAAAAGTATTTCACAGTGCTAAACCTTTCATTTTATATGTAAAGAATCTGCGCTTAGGATATATTAGATTACTGATATAGCTGGCTGCAGCCTACCTCTATAACTATAATCCTAGGATATATAGTGAAATAAAAAGGTAAAGGGGAGGTGTATGGCGCTGCCTATAGCTTCCTGATTGGTTAGGTAAAATATTTAAAATGCAATGGTGCAAATAAATATTGTGTGACCTTTTTATATTAATTGGTGAAGGTGCAATAACAAACAATTTACTGGATCCACTATTAAAAAACTGGTAATGAGTGAATTGGTAAATAAAAAATATATAATGATGTTAGTCAAAAAAGTGTCAAACTATGACTGTATAAATTAAATGCCAATGGGTGATAAAAAAACAAGTGAGTAAACAGTGATTCAATATAGTGATGTGGAATAAGGGTAATCAAAAAATTGTTATAAATGAGTAATCAAAAAAGTTATAATAAATATCATTAATATTCATAAAAGTGGAAAAAAGTGAAAATCCTCTGTGTATGCGTTTTTGAAATGCAACTGGATAAAATCCAAAAATCACAGTGTAAAGCCAACAGGATGCTAATTAGAAACAGGCTAGGAGATACACAATATAAAAACAGCAGGGAACCCCATATAAACATGGGATATAAAACGTACAAGAATAAATATCAAAACCACTCTCAATAAATATGATAAAAGAGGAAAAAATTATAAATATAGTCCACCGATGAGTGTCCAATGATTTATATCCCACAGTACATAAGTATGGTAATGATCTAATATCCACAAATGGCTCCTATGCAAAGAGAGACAAACTTCCCAAAGAAAGTGACTTCAGTGCAGGTGCTTCAGTACATTTCTTAAGGGTGCCGACTATGGTGATCACTCTGTGCTCCCTCGTGTCCCCAGGACCGCACTCACCAGAAATAATTACCCCTTCAGGGGTAACAGGCCTTAGGTATAATATCGCCTCTAATGCCTCCGGATCCCCTTAGGTCTCCCCGGATGATCCTCTTAGCCCTGAGCGCTGTCCTGTAGCCTGCCCGAGTCCAGTCTCACTGTACTTTGCATATATGCTCCATGGATATGTATGGGGAAGAAAGGGCCTCACATAGAGTAGTATTGTCTGATAAATATTTATTAATCCAAAGAATAATACTCACAATAAGAGCAATAGTAAAAAGCAGGAAGAAAACAATATCGGTCGCGCACTTCCGGGACGCCGTGCGTTCCACAGACTGGATATGCAACCAGGCGTTCCAACTACGCGTTTCGTCTGTCCGACGTCATCAGGAGTGGCGTCATCACGTCATCCCCGCCTATTTATAGCAGCATGGTAAACAGGCCACCTCCGCTAATCCAATGAAAAAAATGGAACACAGTGTCCAATCAGATTACGTCTTGTCACACACTGTTGCCAGGTAGACAAAGACCATTAATATGTACTTGGAATCTAAAATATTCCGGACACTTCCCGTTCTCCTTAGCAATTACCCGCCAAATTCAGATGTTGTTACAAGAAACATCTGTTTTAAAAGCACACTTTTACTTTCGGCAGATGTTGGTATATTAAAATATGGTCAAAGGTAAACTAATGCTACCATGATACTACAAGGTTTTAACCCTTTAAACATCGGCATTTGTACACAAAAATTATATCCACAATATGAGGAAATCATTTAAAAAGAATATCCTACGAGCTTTAATATAACTATTTGAGACAAATGTAAACCCATAAAACCAGAAAAAAATAAATAATAATAAATAAAATTAAAAATAAAAATAAAAATGAAGAATGAAAATAAAAATGGATAAAAGTTATATATATGTTTGAAGGATGGAGTCCCTACAATTAAATATTTAGATCCCAAATATAACCTCAAACTTTTTAATCGGATTTACAATACCTAATGATGGACTGTTTGTTCATGATAAGAGCTCATATTCTAATATTATTATAAGGAAAAAAATAATTAATTAAGTAAAAAATTAATTAAGGTATATCCCAAACCTAATTGTCCCAAGACCAGGCGTGTATAAAAATAAATTATTCTTAATGGTATTCCTAGATTTTTATTGATAAATAATCTGTAAAATGATTAAAATATATTATTGTTAAAAAATGACAAAAGGTAAAAACTGTAATTCATTCTATTGACTAGAAGAGGTAAAGCTATAGTTTATTCCATTGGGCAAGGTGCCCAGGACCAGGAGAAATTTAATGGTGACCTAAGTTCCAGATATATTGTTATTAAAAATTATAATTACTTCCATTGGGCAAGGACCAGAAAACACTTACTGATGACCTAAGTTCTAAGGGGGTGGAATTAGTACATATAAATTAACCCCTAGGAAAAAACTTTAAATATAAAGTATGTACTGCAAATATATACATAAATAATGGCTGGACGTAAACTAACCGAAGGACTTAAATAAACCACTGTTTAAAAATATAAATATATTAAATATTCATGTTAAAACTTTTTTAAAAATCTGAAATGAAACAATTCAGGTCTATATCCAAATTAAGTCCTTTGGGCTGGAGGGATTCGAGTAGATAAATCCACTTCGTTTCATTCTGGGAGATTTTTCTTTTTTTATTCTCCCCTCTCCAGTGACCATGAATAGAATCTATACCATAAAAAATCAAGCCCTTCGGGTTTTTATTATGCACCTCTAAATAATGTCTAGAGAGGCTGTGTTTTGGAAAGCCATTCTTTATATTGTTGATATGTTCTCTAATCCTCACATGGAGGGGTCTCGTAGTACGTCCTACGTATTGCAGATTGCATGTACATTCCACTATATATGTGACATGTGTGCTGTTACATGTAATTAAATTGTTAATTTTGTATTTCCTATGGTTCGCTTTGGATTTAAAATCCAGTATTTTCCGAGGCTGGGAAGGATTATTCCTACATGCCAAACACCTTCTACATCTAATGAACCCCTTCATATCAGGAAAGATTTTTACATCTTTAGGAGGGTCTATAACATTTTTAACCAATCTATTCCTTAAGGTCGGTGCCCTGCGGTAAATAAATCTCGGCTTTTCTGGGAGTACTTTGGCTAGTACCTTGTCCGTCTTCAGTACCGGCCAGTATCTCCTGAATATCCTCTCCACATTTTTATACTGTCTGTGGTACCCTGAAATGAAGGCACAATCAACCGATCCGTTAGTTTCTTTTGTTTTGATCCCTAATAGGTTTTCTCTATCCATGTTTCTAACTTCTGTCCTTGTTCTTTCCAGGGTATACATTTGATATCCCTTCTCTTCAAATCTCTTCATTAAAATTGATGTTTGTTGGTCATAGTCCTCTAACTTTCCACAATTTCTCCTCATTCTCATAAATTGTCCTTTCGGGATGTTGTTTTTCCACTTTGGGTGGTGGCAACTTGTTTTTGGGATATACCCATTCTTGTCTGTGGTTTTAAAAAAAGTTTTTGTTTGTAGGTAACCTTCTTTAAAAATTTGTAAATCCAAATAGTCTACCTGATCTTGGCTCCAATAACCTGTAAAAGTGAGCCCGTATTGGTTAGAATTAATTTCTTCCAGGAAATTTTGTAGGGAGGATCTAGATCCTTCCCAAATCATTATTATGTCGTCTATGTAGCGTTTATATAATTTTATCTCCGGTATGTTCTGATTGTAAATCTCCTGTTCCTCCCACATATTCATAAAGACATTCGCCACACTGGGTGCATATCTAACCCCCATGGCGACTCCTTTTGTTTGGACATAAAATGATTTCTTATACCAGAAGTAGTTACTTTCCATTGCCAGTTTTAGGCCTTCAAGGATATACTGTATTTGGGTCTTTTTCAGGCTCTTATCTTCATAAAGTGCTTTTTTAATTGCTCTAAGTCCATCTGTTTGATTGATGCTTGTGTATAATGAATTTGCATCTATTGTAACTAGAAATTGGGATTCGTCAATGTTTATATTCCTAATCTCTCTTAGAAGTTGTGTGCTGTCCTTCAAGTAGGACCTTCCTTTGGATACAAGGGGTTGGAGGAATTCATCTAAATATTCTCCCAATCGGGAAAACAGGGAGTCTACCCCACTGACTATGGGTCTCCCTGGTGGTTTCTCAAGTCTTTTATGTATTTTAGGTATGTGATAGATAATAGGGGTTTTAGAGGACTCCGGAACCAGATATTTTGCTTCCTTTTCCGTTAGAATCCCTAAATCCTTTCCTTTCTGTACATATTCCTTTAGTTTCTGCTTGTATTCCATTTTAGGATCTTTCTTTAATTTTTTGTATGTGTTTGGGACTTTAAGAAGGTTTTCCATCTCTTCTTCATAATCTTTTTTAGCCATAATGACCAGCCCTCCTCCCTTGTCTGCTGGTCTTATGACAACTTCTTTATTTTTCTCGATATTTCTGATTGCTTTCCAGATCCTTTTACTATCTGTCCCATGGATCTCCAATTTCTTTATATCCTCCTCCACCATCTTTTTAAAAGCATTAATACAATCGTTATTCGGTACTTTTGGATTAAAAACAGACTTATTCCTTAAAACAGTATGTTTAAAACGTGTAGAGGATCATCCAGGGAGACCTAAGGGGATCCGGAGGCATTAGAGGCGATATTATACCTAAGGCCTGTTACCCCTGCAGGGGTAATTATTTCTGGTGAGTGCGGTCCTGGGGACACGGGGAGCACAGAGTGATCACCATAGTCAGCACCCTTAAGAAATGTACTGAAGCACCTGCACTGAAGTCACTTTCTTTGGGAAGTTTGTCTCTCTTTGCATAGGAGCCATTTGTGGATATTAGATCATTACCATACTTATGTACAGTGGGATATAAATCATTGGACACTCATCGGTGGACTATATTTATAATTTTTTCCTCTTTTATCATATTTATTGAGAGTGGTTTTGATATTTATTCTTGTACGTTTTATATCCCATGTTTATATGGGGTTCCCTGCTGTTTTTATATTGTGTATCTCCTAGCCTGTTTCTAATTAGCATCCTGTTTGGTTTTACACTGTGATTTTTGGATTTTATCCAGTTGCATTTCAAAAACGCATACACAGAGGATTTTCACTTTTTTTTCCACTTTTATGAATATTAATGATATTTATTATAACTTTTTTGATTACTATTAATAATAATTTTTTGATTACCCTTATTCCACATCACTATATTGAATCACTGTTTACTCACTTGTTTTTTTATCACCCATTGGCATTTAATTTATACAGTCATAGTTTATGACACTTTTTTGACTAACATCATTATATATTTTTTATTTACCAATTCACTCATTACCAGTTTTTTAATAGTGGATCCAGTAAATTGTTTGTTATTGCACCTTCACCAATTAATATAAAAAGGTCACACAATATTTATTTGCACCATTGCACTTTAAATATTTTACCAAACCTTTCATTCTATTTCTAAGTTGCTGCATTTGTAAGTAGCAAAAGCCAGCATAAAGAATTAATAGTGGTAAAAAAATAACAAAAAGCCCAGCAGAGGTGTATGAATCCTGAAAGTGGCTGCACAGAAAAAAAAGATTCATTTGGCACATAGGACAAGTCACACTTATTTCAAGTATGAATTCAGTGTTTAGCCAAATGTCAGTTTTAGCAACTGTCTTTGAAAAAATGCCTGACAAGAGTGAATGCACAGGAAGAAAAAAAGATTTTGTTTGTACTTTTTACAATCTCAAAAAAAAAAACACTGCCAGCATTTTTTGGTCCATTCTTGTGACACAAGTTTTATTGGTGACATAAACCAAACAAACCCCAATGCAGTTAAACTGGAAAGTGATTCATTGTACTAAATTTGAGGTTTACAGATGTGGCATTTCAGTGCACTCCTACCCGGAAATGAGCAGTATTTATTAATAACCTAGGAATCAAAAAGTACATAACAACTATACCCAACATAGATGGATGATCAACCAGTGAACTGGAACTGTGCATTACTGAACTGACACCAAGCACGAACAATAATACAAGTGAGCCAGATATAACAGCTGCTGACAGCTGATTAATTAATATGCCAGCAGAGCCAAAGCTATTGCCCTTGGTAACAGTCCAGTGACAGAGAATAGAACTAAGTCTGGTTGGCAAAGCTACTGTAGGACGCGATTATCAGTAGACAGTGTTTTATTAAATTCCCAGAAAACAAGCACACCAGAAGAGCCACAGTGCAGAGATAAAAATATGTTGATAAAGTTCGCCATACACTAGCAGATTTTCTAACAAACTTTCATATGAATATTCAGAAGAATATTTGTTTGAAAATACTTAGTACTTATTTAAATTAAATTACCATAAAAGAGATTTAAATTAGAGACAGAATGAACATCCTCTGTTGTGCTCCTGCTGTAAAAAAATCCATGGTGAGGAATTCTTTATTATGGGTGATTTGGTATTTCCCAAAAGAAATGTTTTTTTTTTTATATATTTATATTTGCAAAGCAAAGATTATGTGTGTAAATGTGTGTGTGTGTATGTATGTATGTATATATTTATATATATATACTATATATTTTTTTTATACAGTGTATATATATATATATATATATATATATATATATATATACACACAGTATCTCACAAAAGTGAGTACACCCCTCACATTTTTGTAAATATATCTTTTCATGTGACAACACTGAAGAAATGACACTTTGCTACAATGTAAAGTAGTGAGTGTACAGCTTGTATAACAGTGTAAATTTGCTGTCCCCTCAAAATAACTCAACACACAGCCATTAATGTCTAAACAGCTGGCAACAAAAGTGAGTACACCCCTAAGTGGAAATGTCCAAATTGGGCCCAAGTAGCCATTTCCCTCCCCCGGTGTCATGTAACTCGTTAGTGTTACAAGGTCCAAGGTGTGAAAGGGGTGAAGGTGTGTTAAATTTGGTGCTAACTCTCTCACTCTTTCATACTGGTCACTGGAAGTTCAACATGGCACCTCATGGCAAAGACCTCTCTGAGGATCTGAAAAAAAGAATTGTTGCAAATCACGCGACTTTGGTGTCGCACTAGTGGAAACGTAGCCTTAGTGAGCTATATCAACAGACAATTTTTGTGTGTCCATCGAATTTAAGTGACTGGGCATGTTGGAATTTTTTTTAAATCAAATGATTTTCTTATCATTATTTACCATGTCCGCACAGCCTATGACATCTCCTGTACCATGTCTGCACAGCCTCGGACTTCTCCTGTACCATGTCCGCACAGCCTCTGACATCTCCTGTACCATGTCCGCAAAGCCTCTGACATCTCCTGAACCATGTCCACACAGCCTCTGACATCTCCTGTACCATGTCCGCAAAGCCTCTGACATCTCCTGAACCATGTCCACACAGCCTCTGACATCTCCTGTACCATGTCCACACAGCCTCTGACATCTCCTGTACCATGTCCACACAGCCTATGACATCTCCTGTACCATGTTAGCACAGCCTCTGACATCTCCTGTACCATGTCCACACAGCCTATGACATCTCCTGTACCATGTCCACACAGCCTATAACATCTCCTGTACCATGTCCGCACAGTCTCTGACTTTTCCTGTACCATGTCCACACAGCCTCTGACATCTCCTGTACCATGTCCGCACATCCTCTGACTTCTCCTGTACCATATCCCCACACAGCCACTGACATCTCCTGTACCATGTCCGCACAGCCTCTGACATCTCCTGTACCATGTCCACACAGCCTCTGACATCTCCTGTACCATGTCTGCACAGCCTATGACATCTCCTGTACCATGTCCACACAGCCTCTGACATCTCCTGTACCATGTCCACACAGCCTCTGACATCTCCTGTACCATGTCCACACAGCCTCTGACATCTCCTGTACCATGTCCGCACAGCCTCTGACATCTCCTGTACCATGTCTGCACAGCCTATGACATCTCCTGTACCATGTCCACACAGCCTCTGACATCTCCTGTACCATGTCTGCACAGCCTCTGACATCTCCTGTACCATGTCCGCACAGCCTCTGACATCTCCTGTACCATGTCCGCACAGCCTCTTACATCTCCTGTACCATGTCCCCACAGCCTCTGACATCTCCTGTACCATGTCCCCACAGCCTCTGACATCTCCTGTACCATTTCCACACAGCCTATGACATCTCCTGTACCATGTCCGCACAGTCTATGATATTTCCTGAACCATGTCCACACAGCATATGACATCTCCTGTCTCCTGTACCATGTCCGCACAGCCTCTGACATCTCCTGTACCATGTCCACACAGCCTCTGACATCTCCTGTACCATGTCCACACAGCCTATGACATCTCCTGTACCATGTCCACACAGCCTCTGACATCTCCTGTACCATGTCCACACAGCCTCTGACATCTCCTGAACCATGTCCACACAGCCTCTGACATCTCCTGTACCATGTCCACACAGCCTATGACATCTCCTGTACCATGTTAGCACAGCCTCTGACATCTCCTGTACCATGTCCACACAGCCTATGACATCTCCTGTACCATGTCCACACAGCCTATAACATCTCCTGTACCATGTCCGCACAGTCTCTGACTTTTCCTGTACCATGTCCACACAGCCTCTGACATCTCCTGTACCATGTCCGCACATCCTCTGACTTCTCCTGTACCATATCCCCACACAGCCACTGACATCTCCTGTACCATGTCCGCACAGCCTCTGACATCTCCTGTACCATGTCCGCACAGCCTCTGACATCTCCTGTACCATGTCCGCACAGCCTCTGACATCTCCTGTACCATGTCTGCACAGCCTCTGACATCTCCTGTACCATGTCCACACAGCCTCTGACATCTCCTGTACCATGTCCGCACAGCCTCTGACATCTCCTGTACCATGTCCGCAAGCCTCTGACATCTCCTGTACCATGTCCGCACAGCCTCTGACATCTCCTGTACCATGTCCGCACAGCCTCTGACATCTCCTGTACCATGTCCACACAGCCTCTGACATCTCCTGTACCATGTCCGCACAGCCTCTGACATCTCCTGTACCATGTCCGCACAGCCTCTGACATCTCCTGTACCATGTCCGCACAGTCTCTGACTTTTCCTGTACCATGTCCACACAGCCTCTGACATCTCCTGTACCATGTCCGCACAGCCTCTGACATCTCCTGTCCATGTCCACACAGCCTCTGACATCTCCTGTACCATGTCCGCACAGTCTATGATATCTCCTGAACCATGTCCACACAGCATATGACATCTCCTGTACCATGTCCACACAGCCTCTGACATCTCCTGTACCATGTCCACACAGCCTCTGACATCTCCTGTACCATGTCTGCACAGCCTCTGACATCTCCTGTACCATGTCCGCACAGCCTCTGACATCTCCTGTACCATGTCCGCACAGCCTCTTACATCTCCTGTACCATGTCCCCACAGCCTCTGACATCTCCTGTACCATGTCCCCACAGCCTCTGACATCTCCTGTACCATTTCCACACAGCCTATGACATCTCCTGTACCATGTCCGCACAGTCTATGATATTTCCTGAACCATGTCCACACAGCATATGACATCTCCTGTCTCCTGTACCATGTCCGCACAGCCTCTGACATCTCCTGTACCATGTCCACACAGCCTCTGACATCTCCTGTACCATGTCCACACAGCCTATGACATCTCCTGTACCATGTCCACACAGCCTCTGACATCTCCTGTACCATGTCCACACAGCCTCTGACATCTCCTGAACCATGTCCACACAGCCTCTGACATCTCCTGTACCATGTCCACACAGCCTATGACATCTCCTGTACCATGTTAGCACAGCCTCTGACATCTCCTGTACCATGTCCACACAGCCTATGACATCTCCTGTACCATGTCCACACAGCCTATAACATCTCCTGTACCATGTCCGCACAGTCTCTGACTTTTCCTGTACCATGTCCACACAGCCTCTGACATCTCCTGTACCATGTCCGCACATCCTCTGACTTCTCCTGTACCATATCCCCACACAGCCACTGACATCTCCTGTACCATGTCCGCACAGCCTCTGACATCTCCTGTACCATGTCCGCACAGCCTCTGACATCTCCTGTACCATGTCCGCACAGCCTCTGACATCTCCTGTACCATGTCTGCACAGCCTCTGACATCTCCTGTACCATGTCCACACAGCCTCTGACATGTCCTGTACCATGTCCACACAGCCTCTGACATCTCCTGTACCATGTCCGCACAGCCTCTGACATCTCCTGTACCATGTCCGCACAGCCTCTGACATCTCCTGTACCATGTCCGCACAGCCTCTGACATCTCCTGTACCATGTCCACACAGCCTCTGACATCTCCTGTACCATGTCCGCACAGCCTCTGACATCTCCTGTACCATGTCCGCACAGCCTCTGACATCTCCTGTACCATGTCCGCACAGTCTCTGACTTTTCCTGTACCATGTCCACACAGCCTCTGACATCTCCTGTACCATGTCCGCACAGCCTCTGACATCTCCTGTCCATGTCCACACAGCCTCTGACATCTCCTGTACCATGTCCGCACAGTCTATGATATCTCCTGAACCATGTCCACACAGCATATGACATCTCCTATCTCCTGTCTCCTGTACCATGTCCGCACAGCCTCTGACATCTCCTGTACCATGTCCGCACAGCCTCTGACATCTCCTGTACCATGTCCACACAGCCTCTGACATCTCCTGTACCATGTCCGCACAGCCTCTGACATCTCCTGTACCATGTCCACACAGCCTATGACATCTCCTTTACCATGTCCACACAGCCTCTGACATCTCCTGTACCATGTCCGCACAGCCTCTGACATCTCCTGTACCATGTCCACGCAGCCTCTGACATCTCCTGTACCATGCCCACACAGCCTCTGACATCTCCTGTACCATGTTCGCACAGCCTATGACATCTCCTGTACTATGTCCGCACAGCCTCTGACATCTCCTGTACCATGTCCACACAGCCTATGACATCTCCTTTACCATGTCCACACAGCCTATAACATCTCCTGTACCATGTCCGCACAGTCTCTGACTTTTCCTGTACCATGTCCACACAGCCTCTGACATCTCCTGTACCATGTCCGCACATCCTTTGACTTCTCCTGTACCATGTCCGCACAGCCACTGACATCTCCTGTACCATGTCCGCACAGCCTCTGACATCTCCTGTACCATGTCCGCACAGCCTATGACATCTCCTGTACCATGTCCACACAGCCTCTGACATCTCCTGTACCATGTCCGCACAGCCTCTGACATCTCCTGTACCATGCCTGCACAGCCTCTGACATCTCTTGTACCATGTCCGCACAGCCTCTGACATCTCCTGTACCATGTCCGCACAGCCTCTGACATCTCCTGTACCATGTCCGCACAGCCTCTGACATCTCCTGTACCATGTCCACACAGCCTCTGACATCTCCTGTACCATGTCCGCACAGCCTCTGACATCTCCTGTACCATGTCCGCACAGTCTCTGACTTTTCCTGTACCATGTCCACACAGCCTCTGACATCTCCTGTACCATGTCCGCACAGCCTCTGACATCTCCTGTACCATGTCCACACAGCCTCTGACATCTCCTGTACCATGTCCACACAGCCTCTGACATCTCCTGTACCATGTCCACACAGCCTCTGACATCTCCTGTACCATGTCCGCACAGCCTCTGACATCTCCTGTACCATGTCTGCACAGCCTATGACATCTCCTGTACCATGTCCACACAGCCTCTGACATCTCCTGTACCATGTCTGCACAGCCTCTGACATCTCCTGTACCATGTCCGCACAGCCTCTGACATCTCCTGTACCATGTCCGCACAGCCTCTTACATCTCCTGTACCATGTCCCCACAGCCTCTGACATCTCCTGTACCATGTCCCCACAGCCTCTGACATCTCCTGTACCATTTCCACACAGCCTATGACATCTCCTGTACCATGTCCGCACAGTCTATGATATTTCCTGAACCATGTCCACACAGCATATGACATCTCCTGTCTCCTGTACCATGTCCGCACAGCCTCTGACATCTCCTGTACCATGTCCACACAGCCTCTGACATCTCCTGTACCATGTCCACACAGCCTATGACATCTCCTGTACCATGTCCACACAGCCTCTGACATCTCCTGTACCATGTCCACACAGCCTCTGACATCTCCTGAACCATGTCCACACAGCCTCTGACATCTCCTGTACCATGTCCACACAGCCTATGACATCTCCTGTACCATGTTAGCACAGCCTCTGACATCTCCTGTACCATGTCCACACAGCCTATGACATCTCCTGTACCATGTCCACACAGCCTATAACATCTCCTGTACCATGTCCGCACAGTCTCTGACTTTTCCTGTACCATGTCCACACAGCCTCTGACATCTCCTGTACCATGTCCGCACATCCTCTGACTTCTCCTGTACCATATCCCCACACAGCCACTGACATCTCCTGTACCATGTCCGCACAGCCTCTGACATCTCCTGTACCATGTCCGCACAGCCTCTGACATCTCCTGTACCATGTCCGCACAGCCTCTGACATCTCCTGTACCATGTCTGCACAGCCTCTGACATCTCCTGTACCATGTCCACACAGCCTCTGACATCTCCTGTACCATGTCCGCACAGCCTCTGACATCTCCTGTACCATGTCCGCAAGCCTCTGACATCTCCTGTACCATGTCCGCACAGCCTCTGACATCTCCTGTACCATGTCCGCACAGCCTCTGACATCTCCTGTACCATGTCCACACAGCCTCTGACATCTCCTGTACCATGTCCGCACAGCCTCTGACATCTCCTGTACCATGTCCGCACAGCCTCTGACATCTCCTGTACCATGTCCGCACAGTCTCTGACTTTTCCTGTACCATGTCCACACAGCCTCTGACATCTCCTGTACCATGTCCGCACAGCCTCTGACATCTCCTGTCCATGTCCACACAGCCTCTGACATCTCCTGTACCATGTCCGCACAGTCTATGATATCTCCTGAACCATGTCCACACAGCATATGACATCTCCTGTACCATGTCCACACAGCCTCTGACATCTCCTGTACCATGTCCACACAGCCTCTGACATCTCCTGTACCATGTCTGCACAGCCTCTGACATCTCCTGTACCATGTCCGCACAGCCTCTGACATCTCCTGTACCATGTCCGCACAGCCTCTTACATCTCCTGTACCATGTCCCCACAGCCTCTGACATCTCCTGTACCATGTCCCCACAGCCTCTGACATCTCCTGTACCATTTCCACACAGCCTATGACATCTCCTGTACCATGTCCGCACAGTCTATGATATTTCCTGAACCATGTCCACACAGCATATGACATCTCCTGTCTCCTGTACCATGTCCGCACAGCCTCTGACATCTCCTGTACCATGTCCACACAGCCTCTGACATCTCCTGTACCATGTCCACACAGCCTATGACATCTCCTGTACCATGTCCACACAGCCTCTGACATCTCCTGTACCATGTCCACACAGCCTCTGACATCTCCTGAACCATGTCCACACAGCCTCTGACATCTCCTGTACCATGTCCACACAGCCTATGACATCTCCTGTACCATGTTAGCACAGCCTCTGACATCTCCTGTACCATGTCCACACAGCCTATGACATCTCCTGTACCATGTCCACACAGCCTATAACATCTCCTGTACCATGTCCGCACAGTCTCTGACTTTTCCTGTACCATGTCCACACAGCCTCTGACATCTCCTGTACCATGTCCGCACATCCTCTGACTTCTCCTGTACCATATCCCCACACAGCCACTGACATCTCCTGTACCATGTCCGCACAGCCTCTGACATCTCCTGTACCATGTCCGCACAGCCTCTGACATCTCCTGTACCATGTCCGCACAGCCTCTGACATCTCCTGTACCATGTCTGCACAGCCTCTGACATCTCCTGTACCATGTCCACACAGCCTCTGACATGTCCTGTACCATGTCCACACAGCCTCTGACATCTCCTGTACCATGTCCGCACAGCCTCTGACATCTCCTGTACCATGTCCGCACAGCCTCTGACATCTCCTGTACCATGTCCGCACAGCCTCTGACATCTCCTGTACCATGTCCACACAGCCTCTGACATCTCCTGTACCATGTCCGCACAGCCTCTGACATCTCCTGTACCATGTCCGCACAGCCTCTGACATCTCCTGTACCATGTCCGCACAGTCTCTGACTTTTCCTGTACCATGTCCACACAGCCTCTGACATCTCCTGTACCATGTCCGCACAGCCTCTGACATCTCCTGTCCATGTCCACACAGCCTCTGACATCTCCTGTACCATGTCCGCACAGTCTATGATATCTCCTGAACCATGTCCACACAGCATATGACATCTCCTATCTCCTGTCTCCTGTACCATGTCCGCACAGCCTCTGACATCTCCTGTACCATGTCCGCACAGCCTCTGACATCTCCTGTACCATGTCCACACAGCCTCTGACATCTCCTGTACCATGTCCGCACAGCCTCTGACATCTCCTGTACCATGTCCACACAGCCTATGACATCTCCTTTACCATGTCCACACAGCCTCTGACATCTCCTGTACCATGTCCGCACAGCCTCTGACATCTCCTGTACCATGTCCACGCAGCCTCTGACATCTCCTGTACCATGCCCACACAGCCTCTGACATCTCCTGTACCATGTTCGCACAGCCTATGACATCTCCTGTACTATGTCCGCACAGCCTCTGACATCTCCTGTACCATGTCCACACAGCCTATGACATCTCCTTTACCATGTCCACACAGCCTATAACATCTCCTGTACCATGTCCGCACAGTCTCTGACTTTTCCTGTACCATGTCCACACAGCCTCTGACATCTCCTGTACCATGTCCGCACATCCTTTGACTTCTCCTGTACCATGTCCGCACAGCCACTGACATCTCCTGTACCATGTCCGCACAGCCTCTGACATCTCCTGTACCATGTCCGCACAGCCTATGACATCTCCTGTACCATGTCCACACAGCCTCTGACATCTCCTGTACCATGTCCGCACAGCCTCTGACATCTCCTGTACCATGCCTGCACAGCCTCTGACATCTCTTGTACCATGTCCGCACAGCCTCTGACATCTCCTGTACCATGTCCGCACAGCCTCTGACATCTCCTGTACCATGTCCGCACAGCCTCTGACATCTCCTGTACCATGTCCACACAGCCTCTGACATCTCCTGTACCATGTCCGCACAGCCTCTGACATCTCCTGTACCATGTCCGCACAGTCTCTGACTTTTCCTGTACCATGTCCACACAGCCTCTGACATCTCCTGTACCATGTCCGCACAGCCTCTGACATCTCCTGTACCATGTCCACACAGCCTCTGACATCTCCTGTACCATGTCCGCACAGTCTATGATATCTCCTGAACCATGTCCACACAGCATATGACATCTCCTATCTCCTGTCTCCTGTACCATGTCCGCACAGCCTCTGACATCTCCTGTACCATGTCCGCACAGCCTCTGACATCTCCTGTACCATGTCCGCACAGCCTCTGACATCTCCTGTACCATGTCCACACAGCCTCTGACATCTCCTGTACCATGTCCGCACAGCCTCTGACATCTCCTGTACCATGTCCACACAGCCTATGACATCTCCTTTACCATGTCCACACAGCCTCTGACATCTCCTGTACCATGTCCGCACAGCCTCTGACATCTCCTGTACCATGTCCACGCAGCCTCTGACATCTCCTGTACCATGCCCACACAGCCTCTGACATCTCCTGTACCATGTTCGCACAGCCTATGACATCTCCTGTACTATGTCCGCACAGCCTCTGACATCTCCTGTACCATGTCCACACAGCCTATGACATCTCCTTTACCATGTCCACACAGCCTATAACATCTCCTGTACCATGTCCGCACAGTCTCTGACTTTTCCTGTACCATGTCCACACAGCCTCTGACATCTCCTGTACCATGTCCGCACATCCTTTGACTTCTCCTGTACCATGTCCGCACAGCCACTGACATCTCCTGTACCATGTCCGCACAGCCTCTGACATCTCCTGTACCATGTCCACACAGCCTCTGACATCTCCTGTACCATGTCCGCACAGCCTCTGACATCTCCTGTACCATGCCTGCACAGCCTCTGACATCTCTTGTACCATGTCCGCACAGCCTCTGACATCTCCTGTACCAGGTCCACACAGCCTCTGACATCTCCTGTACCATGTCCGCACAGCCTATGACATCTCCTGTACCATGTCCGCACAGCCTATGATATCTCCTGAACCATGTCCACACAGCATATGACATCTCCTGTACCATGTCCGCACAGCCACTGACATCTCCTGTACCATGTCCACACAGCCTATGACATCTCCTGTACCATGTCCACACAGCCTCTGACATCTCCTGTACCATGTCCACAGAGCCTCTGACATCTCCTGTACCATGTCCACACAGCCTCTGACATCTCCTGTACCATGTCCACACAGCCTATGACATCTCCTGTACCATGTCCGCACAGCCTATGAAATCTCCTGTACCATGTATGCACAGCCTCTGACTTCTCCTGTACCATGTCCACACAGCCTCTGACTTCTCCTGTACCATGTCCACACAGCCTCTGACTTCTCCTGTACCATGTCCAAACAGCCTCTAACTTCTCCTGTACCATGTCCGCACAGCCTCTGACTTCTCCTGTACCATGTCCGCACAGCCTCTGACTTCTCCCGTACCATGTCCACACAGCCTCTGACATCTCCTGTACCATGTCCACAGAGCCTCTGACATCTCCTGTACCATGTCTGCACAGCCAATGACATCTCCTGTATCATGTCCACACAGCCTATGACATCCCCTGTACCATGTCCACACAGCCTAATACTTCTCCTGTACTATCCAATGCACAGCCTCTGACCACCTGTCCTGTTTTGTTCTCCTGTTCCATCCAATATGCAGCATCTGACCACCTGACCTGTTTTGCTCTCCTGTTAAATCCAATACGCAGCCTCTGACCACCTGTCATGCTTTGCTCTTCTGTTCCATCCAATACGCAGCCTCTGACCACCTGTCTTGTTTTGCTCTCTTGTTCCATCCAATAAGCAGCCTCTGACCACCTGTCATGCTTTGCTCTCCTGTTCCACCCAATACGCAGCCTCTGACCACCTGTCTTGTTTTGCTCTCCTGTTCCATCCAATACGCAGCCTCTGACCACCTGTCTGTTTTGCTCTCTTGTTCCATCCAATACGCAGCCTCTGACCACCTGTCATGCTTTGCTCTCCTGTTCCATCCAATACGCAGCCTCTGACCACCTGTCTTGTTTTGCTCTGTTGTTCCATCCAATACGCAGCCTCCAGGGCTGGTTTTTATTCCAAGTCCGGTCTTGCAGGGAAAGAGTTAACCTAGGAGTGATCAAAAGGTTAATTGAGAGCCTAGGGGGTGTTTTCTAACTGTGGGGGGGGGACTTGTGAAATGATCATAGAGACCTGTGTTCCTATACAGAAATATCACAGGTGCTCTATGATCATTTCAGAGAACAATGGTCTGCTGTGTTTACAACAGCTGACTGGTGTTCTCTCTCAGTGGGGAGCGATTGTGGATTGCCGCCAGTCCCGTGGATCGGCATCCCTGCTGCCTAGTGGGGGCAGGAGCGCACCGCCACCGGCGCACGCTCACTCGTCCCCACGGATCACCATACGACGATTTGTGCAGCCGAGCCAGCCTGCCGCAGTATATATGTGGCGGGCGGTCAGTAAGTGGTTAAGGTGGTAATTAAACTCACTTAAGGAGCTTTTCCACTACATGGTACGGCTTGGTACGGCTCGCTTAAACAGTACCACCTTGGTTGGGGTTCCAAGAGGGCTGTACCTATACCATATCCCACAATCCTTTGCATGCAGCCTTGATTGTTTGTCACTACTAGCCACTGATTGTTCAGAGAATCGTTGTAATCCCACCCACTTACTATTTTAGTGGAAAAGCAAAGCGAGCTGAGTAGAGCCTATACAGTGCTGAAACGTGCCGACTCGTACCACGCAGTGGAAAAGCAAACTGAGCCGAGCAGTGCTGAGTGGAGCCGGGCCGGTACTTCCAGTGGAAAAGTGCTAATAGTGCCTTATGTGCATTATATCAACCTTGCACCCTGTGTAATTAATATGTCCTAGTTTAAAGGGATGGTGGCAACCCTATTTGAGAGACATCTGAGCGGGTTCACGCACAGACATCTATTGAAATCGCTCCCGAACATGCCTAAAGTAGTGCAGGAACTCATTTTTGGAATCGGTGCCCGATTCGAATGATGCTGTTGCCAGCAATAGGCTTCAATTTGACATGTAAAATCAGCCCGATGTGAGCGATGGCTCAGACGCGGTGGCGAATTCGCACGCCATCTACTCAGGCTGAAGGCTTTGTTGGTCAGATTCCAAAATCTATGGTGGCACCATAGGATCATAAGGCTGGCCACACACTATACAATTTTCTTGTTCAACTTTTCTTTAGATTTACCAAAACCATATAATATGAAGTCAAACCTAAACACTTTCAATTTGTATGCAATCAGGCAGGCCCTTGCATTATGTAGTTGAAGGTAAATCTAAAGTAAATTGAATAAGAAAATTGTATAGTGTATGGCCAGCCTAAGGTGCACGAAATTTCTGTTTTTTTCGAAAGCAAATTCGGAATTCGACCCGTGTATGGTCTCAGAGTTTAGTGTCACTCTTTATAAGGAACCTCCCCACCTCAAACCACGAACACGTGTGTGCAGTGTGCCATGGGCCCCTCTCTCCTCCTCAGCAGTTGTTGTAGTCTCTCCCCCCTCTCCTCCTCAGCTGACCCTATGAATGGATATCCGAGTGTATCAGCTGCTGGGCGGCACAGGGAGGCGGGGGGAGGGGCTCCTGTGTGGGAAAGCCAGTGACCTCCACACAATTGCCGATTTATTTATGCTGAAGCAGCTGAGGCTGGAATCCCATGTATAGTGTGTGTATAGTGTGTGTACGGAGACCGGGAGGAGCGAGGAGCCTGAGCACTGAGGTAAGGGGCCTCTCTGGGCTGGATATAGGGGGACGGGACAGTCTAGTCTTATTATACACACTGAGCACGGAGGGGTCCTCTTTGTTCTCCTCATATTGGTAATGGCGGGTCAATAAGGTGAGCAGGTCCTCCTGTCCTGTCCTCCTGTGTGTCCCTCAGCTGTGACTGGCAGGGGGAAGGCTGCTCATGTGTTGCTGTATTCCTGGACTGCCATTCTATATTTTGCTGCTCTATAGGATTATAAACGCTTTGGAAATGCTGCTTCTATTTAGGGCTCATTCACACAGCAATGCATCCGTCAACGCGTGTGCTGCGTTCTTCGTAATGTGTCGTTGTGCATGTTATATACGTTGTTTTAGTGTCGGGTCACACATGCAATGTCGGACATCGCATGTGATTCGCAGCGCACTGCTAGGCAAATTCCACGCAATGTCAGAGTGTTGAGAATTCAGGCATATAGATTGTATGGCTGAATTTGCATCGCGTCCGGAACAAAGTCACACAGGACCCCCCTTTTTTTTTTTTTTTCTTTTCTTTCTGGTCCGCACCAGAATTGGATCGCATGGGTGTTCACACCTATGCAATCCGATTCATGTCCGAGCTTCTAGTTTGCACTGCAAAATGCTTACTGATCTGGGGGTGTGGTTAACTTTGTATTGACACCCCCAGCGATTCGCATATGGCAGTGTGAACTGCCTGCAAGTTGAGTGCGATGTCGGAAACTGCAGTGGATTCGCAGGGTTCCCACATCCGATGTGTGCGAACTGGCACTTAAGGGTGTGTGTGTGTGTGTGTGTGTTTGTGTGTGTGTGTGTGTGTGTTTGTTTTTTTGCTTTGTCTTGCAGTGTGATTTGTTTATTTCAGGTACTTGTATAGCGCTTTACATATATTTGTACATTCACATCAGTCCCTGCTCTCCAGGAGCTTACAATCTAGGGTCCCTAACTCAAATTCATACATACAGGGCCATTGATAGGGGGGGGGGGGGGCACCAGCCCTCCTGTAGGGGGCCCCCTACAGCACGGGGAATCAGTGCGGTTGGGCAGAGGGGCAATTACAGAAGGAAGCCCTGTGCAGCTCTCTGCAGCAGCTGAAAGCCAGTTTCTCCCCCTCCTGCCAGCTTTCAGCTGCTGCCGGGAGAGACACAGACACAGGGCATCGTTCTTGTAATTGCTTCTCCATCACCGATTCCCCCCCTCCCTGTTCTGCCTGCTTCTGATCCCCCCCCCTTCTTGTGTGCCCCCCTTCACTGCGCCCACACACACACACACACACACACACACACACAGAGCGCTGCAGGCTTCCCTGTCCTGTAAAAAAAATAGCTAAAAAAGGGCTATTTCACACAGATTCTATGTTCTGTTCATGTCCACTAATAATGATTTTAGTGAAAATCTTGTCTTGGTATATTTGGGGGGGGGGGTTGTACAGGGCCCTGTGATTTCTAACTGCAGCCCTGCATACATACAAATACCAGAGCCAGTTTAGACAGGAGCCAATAACCTACTAGCATGTCTTTGGAGTGTGGAAGGGAACCGGAGTACCTGGAGGAAACCCACATAGACACAGGGAGAACATGCAAACTCCAGGCAGGTAGGGTCATTGTTGGGATTCAAACCGGCGACCCTTTTCCTTCCAGGTGAAAGTGCTAACCACTCCACCAATGTGCCGACCAGGCTTTTTTTTTGCTAGAAATGTGCTTATAATACCCACTTTTTTTCTTTTTCCTTCTAGCAGAGGGAATAAAATGGTGATTATTGCCAATTATTATGTCCCAGTATTTGTGCAGCAGTTTTGCAACACAATTTTTTGTGTGTGGGGAGGGGGGGATACCTTTTTAATGGCTTGCCAACCATATACTATGTGTGTGTGTATGTATATATTTAGCACAGCGGCTCTCCTGCGCAGGGTTACCTAGTAAGTAATCCTGCACTTCTGGGGTGCACGCCACCAGCATCCCGCTGTGATTGGCTCCTGCTGTGTGCAGTCAGCATGTCCGGCAGACTCTCTGTCGGGACCCACCAAAGTTTTGGGTCACAAACCGAACCCCCAGTCTACATATGTAAACAAGGCAGACTGCTGTTCTGTCAGTTTTGATCCTGTTTCTGTGAAGGAAGAATATAGCATCTCCCCACACAGATAGGGCCCTTTCACATGACCCATCTGCTCAGCGAGGGATCGATCCGCTGATCCCCACTGAGCAGGAGGCTGACAGGTCCGTCTCTACTCTGTCTGCTGTGACAGACCTGTCAGTCTCACTCTCCTCTATAGGGAGATCAGAAAAAAATGGCCCGCCGGTCCATTTTTCATCCGGTCCTCCAGACGGATTGAAAATAGGGTCACCATCCATTTGGATTTGGCTGATCGGATAGCAGCAGGTGTCACTGCTGACATCAGCCACTCCATAGGGGTAAATGAAGGGCATGATCAGGTAGAGCTGCACGATTAATCGTATGAAAATCTCGATTCACCCCCCCTGACGATCTAAACCTGACATATGCTCGATTCTTTGCATAGCTGTGAGGAAGCAGAGAGAACAGCTGTGGAAAAAAAAAAAATCCTCCGGTGTCGTGTCGAAAAATGCCCTCCGTCGGATAATGCCCGGGTCGGACTGCGCATGCTCCGTAAGTGACGTGACTCCAGCTGATTTTACCGATCAGCTGGGGTTGGCGCGTGCGCAGTCCGTCGGGGGCACAATCCGATGAGAGACAGAGCGGGGAAGAATCTAATGTCAGATTCTATCTCGCTCTGTACGATCAGTACACATATGGGACACATTAAAGGGGCACCCTGAAATGCTAAAGGGGCACTCTGGAATACTAAAGGGGCACGCCGACTGCAATAATAAAAGGGCACTCTGGAATAATAAAGGGGCACGCCGACTGCAATAATAAAGGGGCACTCTGAATGCAATAATAAAGGGGCACTCTGACCGTGGGTCATAAAGGAGCTATGTGACTGGGACACATAACGGGGCACTCTGATAGGGACACTGATGTAAAGGAGGACTCTGACGGGAACACTGATGTAAAGAGGAACTCTGATGGGTCACTGATGTAAAGGGAGACTCTGGGACACTGATATAAAGGGGGACTCTGATGGGGAAGCACTGGATGTAAAGGAGCACTCTAATGGGGACACGGATGTAAAGGAGGACTCTGACAGGGACACACTGGATGTAAAGGAGGACTCTGACGGAGGCACAGACACAGGCCAAACTACGGCGGGGGGACATGAACTGCATGACGGCGGGGACACAGGGTGGATGACGGCAGGGACAGGGGCTGAATGACGGCGGGGACAGAGGCTGAATGACAGGGGGAAACAGGCTGCATGATGAGGGACACACTGATGAGGCACAAATGAGGAGGCACTCATTGGCATGATTTAGGCACAGATGGGCATGAGACACAGGTGGGCAGAGATGGGCATGGATGAGGCAGAGATGGGCATGGATGAGGTAGGGGCGGTGCCCATCGGTGTGTACAGCGTGCGAGGAGAGAGCTAAACCAGACATGCAGCGTTCTGTTGACAAATGATCGCTCTGTCATTGGATGGAGCGATCACATGGTAAATGGCCCCTGTCGGCCCTTTAACACAATCCGTGGGAAGCGCGATTCAGATGTCTCTGTACGCCCTCCCAGAATAGGCCGACCACGCTGTAGCTATCATTGGGCTATGCCCTGGTCGACAAGTAGTTAATCCCCATAGTCTTAGCTATCCGATATTACCCGTAAAGCGGGGCTTTGCATTACCTATGTTCTGCAATATTTGGCCAAACTCAATCACCATGCCAGTCTCTGTGAAAATTAGGCGTTGCCCCCAAAAAATGTGTGTGGCTACTGGAGGTCCTCTAGTATAAGTTTGCCAAGTATGGTGCCCTGAACCCCCGTGGTTTGGGCTCTACATTTATAGTAGCTTGGCCTGCTATGTTAATCTATTGCAGAGTCTTAGTCTAGAAATTTGAGGTGCTACAGCTAGGACCCCAAATGAGTCCGGGGGCCATATTTGGCACAGAGGTAGGGGGGTCCTTCCTTTACCACCCCAAAACATTTTGGGGTTTGTTAGCTCAAAATTTCCTGATCAACTTTTTCTAGGGCCCCTTGAGAGTATGTGGCCCCCGGGCCATACGGCACAGCAGGGAGTGCTGGATACCATTGGACTATTCTGCGGTGGTCAGCTAAAGTCTACCCCAATGCAGGTCCCTGTGAAAATAAAGCATTGGCCCCAAACAAATGTATGTGCCAAATTTGGTGCCCCTGAGCACCGTGGTTCGGCTACCACAGGGCCCTACATTTAAGCTAGCCTGGCCCATTATGTTAATCTATGGTGCAGCCGCGATCAGGAATTTGAGGGGCCACAGATCGGGCCCCAAATTAGTCCAGAGGCCCAGAGGTAGGGAAGGTCTTCCTTTACCACCTCTACATTTTTGAGGTCGCTAGCCTGAAGTTTTATGGTCAGCTTTTTAGGGGGCCCCTTGGGAGTGTGTGGCCCTCAGGCACTAATGCGGAGTGGGGATTGGTGAGTACTGCAGGAATCTCTGGACTCTTAGCTATTTAACAATATTTGCAGAGCCTGGCTCTGCAGTTCCTATGTCCTGCGGTGGTTGGGCAAATTCCACCCCCATGAAGGTCCTCATGAAAATTAAGCATTGGCCCCAAAAAAAATTGTGGCCCCTGGGGGGTCCTCTAGTAACCCTATACCAAGTTTGGTGCCCCTGGGCAACATCGTTCCGCTACCGTGGGGCCCTAGATTTAGGCTAGTTTGGCCTAACCTATGGTAATATATGGCGCAGTAGGGAATTTTGGAGGGGCCACAGCGTGGGCCCCAAACATGTTCAGGGAACCTGGACTCTTTCAGGGCCTGGGCTTTGGCCCCTCAAATTCCCACCTCCATCAGAGTCATGGATTAACATAGCGGGCCAATGTACCATAAATTTAGTGCCCTGTGGTACCCAAATCACGGGGGGATATGGTCACCAAACTTGGTACAGGGATACTAGCTGACCCCCAGGGTCACACACATTTTTTTGTGGACGATGCCTAATTTTCACGAGGACTGGCATGGGCGTCAAATTTGCACAAATACTGTAGAACATAGGTACCAGTGAGCCCTGCTCCGCAGGTAACATTGGATAGCTAAGAATATTGAGATTAATATGGTTTCCAGCAGTCCCTTCTCCACGGTACTGCCCCAGGGCCACACACTCCCAAGAGGCCCCTGCAAAAGTTGACCAGAAAATTTCAGGCTAGCTACTCCAACATTTTCAGAGTTGTAAAGGAAGATCTCCCCTACCACTGTGCCAAATATGGTCCCCTGGACTTGTTTGGTGCCCGAGCTGGTGCCCTGGAACTGTGCCCACTCGAAGATTGCCATACAGCACCAAGCTGACCTAAATTATGGGCCTAGTGGTACCTGAACCCTGGTGGCTAGGGGCCTCAAACGTGGCAGGGGCCACATGCTTTTTTCAGGACCAATGCTTAATTGTTACAGGGACCTGCATAGGGGTTGATTTGGCTAACCACTATGGAATACAGGAACTGCAGAGCAGCGCTATACAGATACTGCTGAATAGCTACGAGTCCAGGGATTCCTGCGATATCCAGCACTCCCCGCTGCATGGTACGGGCCGAAGGCCGCAAACTCTCAAGTGGTCCTGGAAATAGTTGACCAGTACATTTTGGGCTAGCGACTCCAAAATGCTTGGTAAAGGGAGCCCTCCCCTACCTCCGTGCAAAATATGGCCCCCCAGACTAATTTGGGGCCCGAGCTATTTCCAGGGCCACTTGAGAGTTTGTTGATCAGGAAATTTTGAGCTAACAAACCCCAAAATGTTTGGGGTGGTAAAGGAAGGACCCCCCTACCTCTGTGCCAAATATGGCCCCCGGACTCATTTGGGGTCCTAGCTGTAGCCCCTCAAATTTCCAGACTAAGACTCTGCAATAGATTAACATAGCAGGCCAAGCTACTATAAATGTAGAGCCCAAACCACAGGGGTTCAGGGCACCATACTTGGCAAACTTATACTAGAGGACCTCCAGTAGCCACACACATTTTTTGGGGGCAACGCCTAATTTTCACAGAGACTGGCATGGTGATTGAGTTTGGCCAAATATTGCAGAACATAAGTAATGCAAAGCCCCGCTTTAAGGGTAATATCGGATAGCTAAGACTATGGGGATTAACTACTTGTCGACCAGGGCATAGCCCAATGATGGCTACAGCGTGGTCGGCCTATTCTGGGAGGGCGTACAGAGACATCTGAATCGCGCTTCCCATGGATTGTGTTAAAGGGCCAACGACAGGGGCCATTTACCATGTGATCGCTCCATCCAATGACAGAGCGATCATTTGTCAACAGAACGCTGCATGTCTGGTTTAGCTCTCTCCTCGCACGCTGTACACACCGATGGGCACCGCCCCTACCTCATCCATGCCCATCTCTGCCTCATCCATGCCCATCTCTGTCCACCTGTGTCTCATGCCCATCTGTGCCTAAATCATGCCAATGAGTGCCTCCTCATTTGTGCCTCATCAGTGTGTCCCTCATCATGCAGCCTGTTTTCCACTGTCATTCAGCCCCTGTCCCTGCCGTCATCCACCCTGTGTCCCCGCCGTCATGCAGTTCATGTCCCCCCGCCGTAGTTTGGCCTGTGTCTGTGCCTTCGTCAGAGTCCTCCTTTACATCCAGTGTGTCCCTGTCAGAGTCCTCCTTTACATCCGTGTCCCCATTAGAGTGCTCCTTTACATCCAGTGCTTCCCTATCAGAGTCCCCCTTTATATCAGTGTCCAGAGTCTCCCTTTACATCAGTGACCCATCAGAGTTCCTCTTTACATCAGTGTCCCTGTCAGAGTCCTCCTTTACATCCGTGTCCCCATTAGAGTCCCCCTTTACATCAGTGTCCCGTCAGAGTCCCCCTTTACATCAGTGTCCCGTCAGAGTCCCCCTTTACATCAGTGTCCCCGTCAGAGTCCCCCTTTACATCAGTGTCCCCGTCAGAGTCCCCCTTTACATCAGTGTCCCCGTCAGAGTTCCCCTTTACATCAGTGTCCCCGTCAGAGTTCCCCTTTACATCAGTGTCCCCGTCAGAGTTCCCCTTTACATCAGTGTCCCCGTCAGAGTTCCCCTTTACATCAGTGTCCCCGTCAGAGTTCCCCTTTACATCAGTGTCCCCGTCAGAGTTCCCCTTTACATCAGTGTCCCCGTCAGAGTCCTCCTTTACATCAGAGTCCCTATCAGAGTGCCCCGTTATGTGTCCCAGTCACATAGCTCCTTTATGACCCACGGTCAGAGTGCCCCTTTATTATTGCATTCAGAGTGCCCCTTTATTATTGCATTCAGAGTGCCCCTTTATTATTGCATTCAGAGTGCCCCTTTATTATTGCAGTCGGCGTGCCCCTTTAGTATTCCAGAGTGCCCTTTTATTATTGCAGTCGGCGTGCCCCTTTAGTATTTCAGGGTGCCCCTTTAATGTGTCCCATATGTGTACTGATCGTACAGAGCGAGATAGAATCTGACATTAGATTCTTCCCCGCTCAGTCTCTCGTCGAGAAATGCCCCCAACGGACTGCGCACGCGCTACAGAGCTAGTCAGAATCTGACATTAGATTCTTCCCCGCTCTGTCTCTCGTCGGATTGTGCCCCCGACGGACTGCGCACGCGCCAACCCCAGCTGATCGGTAAAATCAGCTGGAGTGACGTCACTTACGGAGCATGCGCAGTCCGACCCGGGCATTATCCGACGGAGGGCATTTTTCGACACGACAAACGGCAACGCAAACGCCTATCAGCATTCAGTCTCCCAGTAACTATAAACAAAATGATTACATTGTATCTTTTCCTTCCCTCTGCCAGGGAGAAAGGAAGTTTAACCTCTTAAAGACTAGACCTTTTTCTGACACTTGTTGCTTGCAAGTTAAAATCAGTTTTTTTTGCTAGAAAAGTACTTGGAACCCCCAAACATTTTATATATTTTTTTAGCAGAGACCCTACAGAATAAAATGGCGATTGTTGTAATATTTTATGTCACACTGTATTTGCGCAGCAGTCTTTCAAACGCAATTAATAGACTTTAATGAATAAAAAAAAAACGTAACAGTAAAGTTATCCCAATTTTTTTTTTTTACACAGAGAATCGTGATCTTTATTCCAAGCTAAAAAATCGTGATTCTCATTTTGGCCAGAATCGTGCAGCTCTATGATCAGGTCTGCCTGAAAAACTGACAGGCGGACCTAATCGGAAAGCCCATGTGACAGGGCCCTAAGCAAGCACTGGCTAGGCACACAGTTAACCCTTTTAACGCCCCTGATGTTACCCCTTCCTAGCCAGTGTTATTAGTACAGCGACAGTGCATATTTTTAGCACTGATCACTGTATTAGTGTCACTGGCCCCAAAAAAGTGTCCCTTAAGGCCCGTACACACGTGCAGATTGTCGGCCCGAAAAGATACGGCCGATTTTCAGCTTGTTAGTATGATGCTTCCGACAGCCGACAGCGCACTTTCGGCCGAACAGAATCTGTCGTGCAAGCATTAAAATTTTTGTATGCCGACACCAGAACGGCCGATTGTTCGCCAGTCAGTACAGAATTCGGCCGATAGACAGATTTGCAAGACTGGGCATGCTCAGAAAAGAAAAAACACAGGGAAAGTTAACCATCACATGACATCACTTCTGCAGTCGGCGGACAAAATTCGTGTGCAGTCTTTTGCACTTTTCAGCGGACACGGCAGCCCGGGGACAAAAGACGGCCGATCGTTCGGCCGACGATCGGTGTGTGTGTACGGGGCTTTAGTGTCTGATTTGCCCACCACAATCCTGCTACAAACTGCTGATCACTGCCATTACTGGTAAAAAAAATGCAGCTCCCTACACCTGTTGTGAATGGGCATTTGGGGTCTGTGCACATTGTGGCTGGGGAGGCAGTAAAATAAGGCTGCTGTTTTACCAGGCACAACTTTACATGGCTGATGACCTCAAACTACTTATTTGGTGGGTGGTAAAAAATGGAGAGTTAAGCCGCTGTTCTGTCAAACCGCAGGTTAGCATGGCCAATAACCGTGTTAGTATACCGGCCGGGCTTGCAGTGCAGCAAATATATAACCAATCATGTTAAGCAGGCAATACCGCCACCAAACATAACCTTTTCTAATTGACTGGGCAACTACCCTGCAACTGAGTGCAATGCATTCAGTTGCGACACGGCTACGATCTTTCAGAGATTAAAAAGGCATTCCGAAAAAGCAACATGCTGCCTGTCAAATGCCTCTGAAAGGAATCCACTGTGGATCTCTTTTCAGAGCAGCGACCATGATGGCCACAAGTGTATACAAGCCCTTAATGAGCCAAAGCAGCTGAAAAATCTTCAGTATTTCTGAATGCTTCTCATACCTGCTTCCCTCCAGCCCCCCCCCCCACCCCCCACCATTGTGTGTGTGTGCTTTTGTTCCACCCATGAACTGTTGTGTCCTAGAGGCTAGCTAGAGGACCAGGTATCCAGCACTCCAGGAAATGTGTAATGGCCTGTACACACGATCTGAAAATCGGACGACGGATCATCCGATTTTTATTTTTTTGCATGCTAGTCACATATCGAAAATGAAGAGTTACCAAAGTTTTTTTTTTTTTTTTTTTTTTTTGAAAAAGGAGTTAACATATACAGTCAACACATCAAGTCACAACACAGCATCAGTATATAGTACAACGTGGCCTCATTAGGAATAGATAGCATACAAGAAAAATAGGGAGAACAGATTACATGGGTGGGGAGGAGAGCATAGCATATAGACATACAAATCAGCAGGCGGTGCGAGTACCTAGCCCCCCACCATCCACAAAAGAGGACAAAGTGATGTAGAGCTCACCAACGAACCAAGAAATCATCCAGGGGAACAAGTGTCAGAGACCTGTAGCCACCTGTCCCAGAGCTTGTGATAGCTGCCAAGAGAACCTTGGCTAGTATATATGACCTTCTTGTAAGATAGGGATTGATTAATGCCAGCCTTCCACATAGCTAAATCCGGCCAGGCAGGCTGAATCCATGTTCGGGCAATCAATTTTCGTGCACTAAAGAGGGTTTCATGCAGGAATTTAATGGTATGTTTATCAACATCCTCATCGGAGATTACACCATGCAGGCAGACCTTAGGATCCAGAGAGACAGGAGCACCCATGCGGTCGTGTAGAAAATGGACCACCTGCGCCCAGAATCCCTGGATGCGGGGGCAGTGCCACAGCAGATGTCCAAAGGTACCCGGTGACAATAGGCACTTGGGGCACGTAGGGTCCCTGGAGGGAGCGAATCTAGCTATTCTATCAAGGGAGAGGTACGCTCTATGTAGTATGTACACCTGCGTCAATCTATCGGACAGCTTGGGTGAGACAAGCTTACAGGCCTCAAAGGGCCTCCGTCCAGTCATCGTCGTCTAGGTCGCCTGCGTCGTCAGTCCAGCGAGGGCGAACACCGAATGCCAGGGTCATGGCCGATTTGGACGTCAACATCTCGTACAAAAGAGAGATAAGTTTACGGGGGTCAGGACTAGTCAGGACATCCAACAAGTCAACTGTGGGCAGGTCCGGGTAACGGCCCCCAAACTGGGCATGAAGGGCATGTCGAAGTTGATAATAGCGATAGTACATGGTGGGGGGAAGGTCAAAGTCAGTCCGTAGCTGGGAAAAGGGCCGAAGCGTCCCCCACGTAGCACATGGGAAAGATACACAACCCCCTTGGTCATCCACAGTCCAGGGTCTGGCAGTTGTAGTAATTCAGGTAAGTGTCTATTGAACCACAGGGGAGTTTTAGCGTGGAACAGCGGGTCCCCCGTCCTAGACAGAGCCAAATCCCATATCCTCCTGTAGTGAGAAGAGACAGCGCTCGACACCTGGGTGTTCGAGGGCCCACCAGCCCCCCTGAGAACATCGCAGAAGGGGTGAGGACTCGAGGCTAGAGCAGGGGGACAGGCCAGGGCCATGTACCTGGAAGCATCCAGAGCGTTGACATGATAAAAGTGGGACAATTGCGATGCAAGGTAGTACGCACCGAAATCAGGGACAGCAAGTCCTTCCAGTGCAGTAGGCTTCTGGGCGTGACGCCAAGCCAGTTTGTGTCTACTCGGGCCCCACACGAAAGTCTTCAGCAAGCGTTCAAGGATCGCGAAATATTTGTAAGGGATATACGAAGGAGAGAAGAGTTACCAAAGTTACAAAAATTCTTGTACGATGGAGTAAAAAATCGGAGGTGATGTCATGTGTTGTAGTGTATTTGTATTGTATTTTCCAACAACTGTACTGATTTAAATTGTACGATCTGGTATCTTACAAGAAATGTTCGTGCTTGTCCGATCGGATATAATCAGATGAACTGTCATGATCGGCTCTCAAAAGCTCTGTACTAACGATCTAATTATTGTAAGATCGCTTTGAAAGCGGTATTTTACATCCAATTTTCAGATCGTGTGTACGGGCTTTAAGGTGCTGAAGGTTTAGCTGCCTTCAAGATCGCTATTAACCCTTTTTTGTTGGGGGGGGGGGGGAATTTGCTAAAATCATTTAGGTTCATTCTTCTTCCTCATGAATGTACAAGCCACCTGCCTATGACGAAGGAGTCGGTCATACATAATATATTAGAGTTCTGTCTGAAAATCAGCAAAACAGTCTTTGATTTTTTTTTCTTCTTTAAATAAAAAATTCTGATATTTACCAAATTTAACCTCTAATAGAATATATCTCTTCTGTCTTGTTGTTCTCAGAGTGGATTAGAGATTTTGCTCCCTAACCAGTGTTAATTTAGTTGACTAAAATACGACTAAAACCATTTAGATGACTAAATCTAAAATGGCATTTTAGTCATAAGACTATAACTAAAACGGAAATTGACATCAACATTAACACTCCTCTGCTGGCCATTTCCTAATCGGCAACACAATTTCATCCAGAGCCTGTAATATTAGCACATTAAATAAAGTTTAAACATGTATTGCACTACCTCATAAGTTAGGGGCATCGACTAAGCTGCTGAAAGAGAAAAAAAGTAAGAAAAAGGCTATTCTTATATATTTTTTCCTAATATTTAATGTTGGTAATATATTCAGGTAATATGTGCAATGACAGCCAACAGAGTTTAAAGTTTTTTTTTTTTTTTTTTTTTTTTTGTATTTTAAGCCTCATGCACACTGGACGTTTTTGGAGCTGCTGTTAGCAGCGTCAGATGTTTTTTTTTTTTTTGCAGCTGCAGAACGCCCATCCATGTTTTATGGCCTCATGCACACATAGAGCTTTTAGGAGCTCCAAGTGGCATAGGCGTTTTACAGCTCCAAAAAAAACCCAGCAACTGTGCGTTCTGGAGCTGCAGCGTCAAGCTGTAAAAACGTCTGACGCTGCTACAAGCGTTAAGCCACGTTATACGTTTTTTTTTTTTTTCTTCCATTCAAAATCAATGGTTCCCTATGGGAGCCTATTGATTTGAATGAGGGGGAACTCCACGCCAAAATGGGGGAAAAAACGGCGTGGGGTTCCCCCCCCCAGGTTCCAAACCAGGCCCTTCGGGTCTGGTATGGAATTTGAGGGTAGCCCCACGCTGAAAAAACGGCGTGGGGCTACCCTCAAATTCCATACCAGACCCGAAGGGCCTGGTTTGTAACCTGGGGGGGGAACCCCGCGCCGTTTTTGGCGTGGAGTTCCCCCTCAAGATTCTCACAGCGCAAGTCGGATCACCCTGACTTGCGGTGCGACTTCCATTCAAATCAATAGGCTCCCATAGGGAACCATTGATTTTGAATGGAGGCAGAAAAAACGCTGCTAACAGCTACTGTGGCCAAACGTGCAATAACACCAATGGAAAAGCTACTGAAAGCACGTTTTTACAGCTGCTTTTTCCCGGCGTCAAGAAACAGCTTTGGAGCTCGTTTTTATGATGCCCTGTGTGCATGGAGCCTTAACCACTTGCCGACTGCCTAACGACGATTTACGTCGGCAGTCAGCCCCTCACAGGCAAAGTGACGTAGATCTACGTCGCTAGCCTGTGAGGGTCTAGGGAGCGAGCATGCGCCGCCGGAGGCGCGCTCCCGCGTGGTCACGGACCCCGCCCCGCGCGTGTGACCGGCGGACCCAATGTCCACCGGTCACTCTGCGATCGCCGCTGCAGAGGGAGAAAGTCAGACGGCTAGTGTAAACAAGCCGCCTGTCATTCTCCCCTGTGTAGAAACTGTGATCACACGGTTCAACTACGTAGGACCGTTGATCACGGTTTCTACAGCTCAACCCACAGCCAATCACAGTTGGAATCACGCCCCTAGGGACACACACAGCCCCTCCCTCTCAAATAAATTAACCCCTTCACTACCAGTGTCATTTTGCAGAAACAGTGCATATGTATAGCACGGATTACTGCAGTAATGTCACTGGTAACCCCAAAAATGTCAGTCAAGGGTCCGATCTGTCCATCGCAGTACCGCAAAATAAATTGCAGATCGCCGCCATTACGCGTAAAAAAGAAAAAACAACAAAAATTACAAAAATCTTTCCCTTTGTTAGTAAACGCGATAACTTTTGCGCAAACCAATCAAAATACGCTTTTTGCGATTTTTTTTCAAACATATGTAGCATAAAACTGGCCGAAAATGTTAAAAAATTTTGATTTTTTTTTTACATTTTTTTGGGGGGAATTTCATATAAAAAAAATGTGAAAAATATTGTTATTTTTTGCAAAATTGACGCTCTTTTTTTTGTTTATAGCGCATGATCAAAAAATCGCACAGGTGATCAAATACCACCAAAAGAAAGCTCTATTTGTGGGAAAAAAAGGACGTCAAATTCGTTTAGGTACAGCGTCGCACTACCGCGCAATTGTCCATTAAAGTCACGCAGTGCCGAATCGCAAAATACCCCCTGGTCAGGAAGGGGGTAAAATCTTCCGGGGCTTAAGTGGTTAAAGTTGCACTTCTGTTTGTCAAAAAGCAATATTTTTGTTTGTTTATGAAACTTGGTTTTATTTATAAAGACATTAATACCATAAAAACATGGTATTAGATTTTTACTGCAGGGATATATAATTAGTTTGGAAATTCTAGAGAAGTGTTTTAAATAATGCATTATAATTAACCTACTCCTATTCGATTTGTAGTTGACTAAAATGTATGAGATTTAAGTCAACTAAAATATACTGGCGTTTTTAAATCAACTAAAACCATTCAGATGACTAAAATACGACTAAAACTAAAATAGCATTTTAGTCAAGACTATAACTAAATTGAAATTTGCTGCCAAAATTAACACTGTCCGTAACCATGTAGTTGTTTGTTTATATTTACCACACTGCATAGAGATATATTTAAAAATAAATTTACATTAGTAACCAAATTATACACCACACTTTTTTAAGGTTATTAGATTAATCGAAACAATAATTGGCCAACTAATCGATTATGAAAATAATCATTAGTTGCAGACCTACAAATAGAGCTTTCTTTTGATGGTATTTAATCAACACTGGGTTTATTTTTTTGCTAAACAAATTAAAAAAAGAGCGAAAATGTAAAAAAATAAATAAATTCTCATAGCTTGTTTATAAAATCTTGCACTTGCAAACGGGTAAATTTTCTCCTTCACTGAGGCAGGACTGATAAGGTGACACTGAAGAGAATGCACTGATTATCAGTGCAGGCCCACCGTTGCTGCCAATCGGTGCCCTGATTATCAGTGTCGATGTCCCTTTAACAAAAGTTGGTCATTGGCCCGCTGGTTCTCTCCTCCCGCTGTCAGCGTGAGTAAAGAAAATTTGATAACTGGCTTGTGTTGACATTCGTGATCAACTGTCATTAGCTGACAGCTGATCACGTGGGAACAGGCTGCTGCGATTGGCCCTGTAGCCTGACCTGTGATCAGCTGCGTCCGAAGCATGCGGTAAGTGAGATCTTGGGAGGACTTCAGTAAGCCCATGCTGTAGCCCTCATTCAGCTATAGCATGGGCGGGAAGGGGCCAATTAAATGTGAGCAAAAAAATGTGGTTTCTGTCCAGAATTTTCATTTTGATGCACCACAAATTTTCTCACTTTGGAGGGATTTCCTTGCACTTCCTGTTTTGGCTATTAGACAGGAAGTGAAGGGAAATCATCCCAGCGAGAGAAGCATGGCAAAAGGTGTTATAATCCTCCCCCACTCTATCGAAAATGGCCAGAAAGTTTTTTGCCTTTGGTTCTACTTTAGGGCTGAGCACACACAGGCGACTGTCGCTGGCACACATGTGGGAGAGCCTTCCACACAACCTCTGCAGCATTGCTACCTTGCTGGCTCTGAAAGCTGAAATTCCCTTGTAAGCTCCTTCTGCCTGCACATGGTCTAAATGTTCAGCGTGATTTAGGTGTGGTGTGTTTATTTTTCTTTTGGGGCTTTTTGAAAGATCCAACAATCAAGTCGTCTTTTGTTTTCTGGCTTTCAATACAGCTGATGCAGAGTGAAGAAAAGGGTTAAATGATTTCATTTTGTAGATTGCAAACATTGGTTGCTATGTAGTTGTTTTGTGCTGACCACAGCTATACAGGCTGAAAGCAACCAATCATCTCACATGAAAAGATACTTTATAATCCAAAGTAAAACAAAGTGACAGCCTTTTAAAAGTAATGGTTCTAGACAGATACTACAGACTGGCATAGGAGCCCTTTCACACAGGTGCTCTTTTGCTGTGCTAGAACGCACCTTTCCAACGTCCTGAAAGCGCAAAATGATTTCCCTTTTAAATCTTATGTGACTTTGCACATTGCTGTGCTGCATTTTGAAAAATACTGCATGCTGCATCTTTGAGCTTTTCAAAAGCGTGCCAAAAATGCACCTCCAATGTAAGTCAAGAGAAACTTGCCAAAGGTGTGTTGTGCATTTTGGGTGTCAAATTTTATTTTTTTTTCTTCTTTTTTTTTTAGGAGGCTGGTTAAGGACCTGTACTTTTATGGTGGTCACCCCTAGCTCCTCTGCTCAGTCTTGCTTCTCTCCCCAGTGCTGCCTGATCTATTCCATTCTGTCCCACCCAGTTTCCCCGATCCCCCCTTTGCAGGGTCCTGTGTGATGGCCAATGCTAATTAGGGCGGGCTCCACTTTGTGTCTGCATCTCCTTGCTCAGTCTGAGCAGAGAGGAGCTGGGGATGACCACCAAGGAGCAGAGATGTATAGTAACGAAGTAGAACTACTTAAGTACTGTACTTAAGTACCGAAATGCGGTATCTGTACTTTCCTAGAGTAGAATTTTTTTCTCCTACTTCTACTTTTACTTCACTACATTTTTTCGATGATTTCGATACTTCTACTCAAGTATTTTTTTTTGTGCTGCATAGTTACTCGTTACTTTTAAAAAAATGACCACTGCCAGAACAGTAGATGGCAGGTTGCATAAAGTTAAAAAAAATGTGTATAATGTCATTTGTAAATCAGCGCATACGAAAATAAAGGCTGTGTATAATAAAAGCTGCTATACCAAATCTTTCCAATAAAAAGAAAATATAAAAAAAACAAATAAATGGTGCTACAGCGCTTAAAGTGCATCAAGAAACTACTAACAAACACAGGTTAATCATTTGAATAAATCATTTGAAATAATAAAAAACAATATGATGTTCAAACTTTTGACTTCTTTCTTTAATAACTACATAACACAGTACTTCTACTTCTACTTTCAGTACTTGAGTAGAAATTTTTTTTCAAAACTACTGGTACTTTTTACTTTTAGTACTTAAGTAGCAAATTTTTTGAAAAAACTACTTGCAATACTTAAGTAAAAAAAATGTTGAATACTTTAGTACTTCTACTTAAGTAACTTTTTCTGCGAGCACTTCCACTTCTACTCAAGTCATTTTTTGATCGAGCACTTGTACTTTTACTCAAGTAGAAATTTCGAGTACTTTATACAAGTCTGCCAAGGAGTTACAGGGGAATGGGGGGGGGGGGGAATTAAACTAATTTTAAAGGTAAGGTGTGTTTTTTTTTTTTTTTTTTTTATGTAGAACAAATGTTATACTTGCCTGCTTTTTGCAATGGTTTTGCACAGAGCAGCCCTGATCCTCCTTTTCTCAGGTCCCCTGCTGGCCCCTCCTGCCAAGTGCCCCCAGAGCACACTGCTTGCTGTGGGGGTCACCCAAATGGGTTTGCTCCCGAGATGCTGCTCTGTGTGTTGATTCAGACACAGAGCTGCTGGTTGGCCCTGCCCCTTCCCTTCTCATTAGCTCACTGGCTATGATTGATAGCAGCAGGAGCCAATGAGGAGGGAGAGTCCCGGGGGAGCTGTGGCTCTCCTAACACATTGCTATTTACCTCATATGCAATGCATTTAAAATGTGCTGGTTTTTTTTTTTTTTTTTTTTTCATAGTGTGTTAAAGCGCACCAGTCTGTAAGGCACCGTAACACTTCATAAGTCTATGAATTGTTATAATGAACTGGAAATAATTGTACCAACTTTGAATTTTTAGGCCTCATTCATACAGGCATACTTCAGCATACACCCGTGGTCATGTTTGCCTGTGTGGGATGCACAATTGTTCTATGCATCCACGTGGCGGCAGTCCCATTTAAGTCAGTTGGGATGCAGTGGTTGCACGGACAGAGCCGCTACTCCCAATTTGATGTGTGGGTTTTGGGTGTGTGTCCTTAAATGCAAATGGTGTGAGTTTGGGGACATGCACTGGCACCCACCCACACGCATGTCAAATTGGAAGTAGCAACTGTCTGTGCACAAAGGCCTAGTATTTACTGTGGAAGAGACTTTAAGCACAAGAACTATGACCAGGTATTCTCGTTTATTAGAGAAAATTGGTGAAGAGAAAAATACAGGGGATGCAGTTGCTGTCGTCTGAAAGTATTTGCTTGGTTGCCACTTTCTTCAATAACTGAGTGTCCTGTGAAAGCACTGGCATTTGATTATTTTTTGTGAGCCAAATCAGGCTTAAATATTGGCAGATTGCTGCTGAATTGAACAAAATGCAATCTGTGGGTGGACCTGCAAGCACTGGCTGGTTTGATGTCATTTAAAAATCGACTGAGCCGGGTGGAAATCTCAGCTGAACAGTCTTGTCAGATGCAATCGCGGTTTAGGTATTTGAGCAGCTACAGATGTCATTGCTTCGGAGTACAATAGCTGGCAGTGGAGATTCTTGCGTAGCCCTTAACCACCGGAGGATTTTGCTGTCTTACGTCCAGGCCACTTTTTGCCATTTGGCACTGTGCGACTTTAACTGACAATTGCGCGGTCGTGCAACGCTGTACCCAAATGAAATTGACGTCCTTTTTTCCCCAGAAACAGAGCTTTCTTTTGGTGGTATTTGATCACCTGTGCGATTTTTTTTTTTTTGGGAGCAGTCCAGCGACGTAGGTCTACGTCACTGGACGATAACGAGCCACATTGCCGCAGTAGCAGCAATGTGAGCGGGGGTAAAGCGGTTAAAGAATGATTTTCTAAAGGCTTGCCTTGCTTGGGGATGCTAAGACATCAGACAAGGGAGACTGAGATATCTGAAGGCTATCCTTTACCACACTGGTGTGTGACACAAAACCGTTAATTCAGTATACATTTGTACATCAAATCTATTTAACACCACCTAACCTTTCTACATTTTTATCCCCGCCCCCAACCCCACCATTGTCCTGTTGGAAGGTGTTTTCAAGGCCAGGCATATTTTATTCCTGTCTTTTAGAATGACCCCCGGTTTGAGTCTTTTTTGGCAGATGGTGGTGGGGTTTGTATCCAATCTGACTGCTTTATCTGGTAGGATTAGCTACCATTATAGCAGCTAAAACCTTGTTAAACCTGCTGTTCTTCTATGGCAGGTAAACTACTAATCTAAATTGGGAAGAACATGATCCCCACCCACCTTGTCAGCTTTGAAACCCCATATTAACTTTATCACACTTATACGAAGCCATTTATGCAAACGGAGGTAAAGATACTTGGGTAGTTCATAGAATGATTGATTACATTTTCTCCCCCTAAGCAGTAATTGCTTGCCAAAAATCCGACAGGCTGGTTGTACCCAAGATGATTGATGGGATTTTTTTTTCTCAGTGTAGCCTGTTCAGCCAATTATTTTCTGCTTGGCTCCTTTAATTTTTCATTCAAAGGATGTTGGGCGAGAGGGCTACCCCCTAAGAGAAGTTTGAACACTGTTGACTAACTTTAGTTTGATAGAATTCAGCTGTGAAGGTTGGACTCAAATTAATGCTACTTTGAAATTGACTGTACCTATCAAGTGGCATGTTTATCACTGTAGCCGTGACACTATCCATTGTAAACAAATATATACAGCGGGGGGGGGGGGGGGGGGGGGGGGGCGACAGTGCAATTGAACACTCGAGTGATGTTTCCGGCACTGAGTCTGCCTTGACCCGCAGCCTGTGTATGTGTCTTCACATAAATGCAATGCGGGAACCCTGTAAAACCACTGGGGGTTCCGGCATCGCATTCAAATCGCAGGCAGTTCACACTGCCATATGCAAATCGCTGGGGTTGTCAATACAAAGTTAACGACACCCCCAGATCAGTTTGCATATCGCAGTGCAAACTGAGAGTTCGGACATGAATTGGATCACATATGTGTGAACCACCATGCAATCCAATTCTGCTGCGGAACCAAAAGGGTTATATGGCGTGTTCTGTGCGAGTTCAGCCATACAATCTGTATGGCTTAAAATCACTAGCGATGTCTGTGCGATGTGAATTCAGAGCAGTGCACTCGGATTCCCATGCAATGTCTGTCATTGCTATAGTGTGAACCGGGACAATGTGGCTGGAGCCGGCAGCTTTACTTGTATATGCGTACACCTCCTTCGTGTCGGGCAATGTGAGGGCACTTATAGTTTTTTTTTTATCAAATTGTGGATTGTTTTATGCTATGCTTTCTGTTTTTGACTTGTTGGGCAAATGGTCTGGAACTGTGATAACGTTGCATGACTGGTTTGCAAGCCCAATAATGAAGAGAGTGGATCCAATAACCCATCTTTGGATGTTTGGGATTGTATAGTTGTATAGTTAGTCTGGTTTAAAAAAAAAAAAAAAAAAAGTCCATCCAATTCAACCAATAAAAGGGGAGGAAAAAAAATGTACATTCCTATATCCACAGTTGAACCAGAGGAAGGCAAGAAACCCCAGCAATGCATGATCTAATTTTTTTCCAGCGGGGAAAAAATTCCTTCCTGATTTCCCCCCCCCCCCCAAAAAAAAAGGCAATCGGATATTCCCTGGATCAACTTCACCTGTACATATTAGTTAGTATCCGGTTATATTATGTACATTTAGAAAAGAATCCAGGCCTTGTTTTAAAGCGAGTATAGTGTAAGATACCTCCTAAAAGTGCAAAATTTGTAAAATGAGGTAAATCAGGTCATAATTTTGACATTCCATTTTGAGCAGAGGATTGTTTTTTTTTTTTTTTTTTTTGTACACAAATTCCACTTCTAAATTTTGGGTGTGGGTCTGCCATCGGTACCGGTTACCCCTCCAGCCCATGTGAGCTGGGACCCTGGGTGTGAGCACTGAGACTTTGACAACTCCGGCATCTTTGTTTTGTTGTTTTATTGTATTTAAGGGGATGGAAGAAGGGAATGAGTGGGATACTCCTTTAGGCTCAACTAAATACAATTGTGGGACTTTTCTGGCAAAAATGCCTGTTAGCACTGTCTTGACGCTAGTCAACGCTTCCTGACGCTTGAACACTGTGTATCACTGAAAACTGTGCTGGATCCTCGACTTTAGTCCAGAAGATCCAGGACTGTAGAATTGCTTGACTTGTAACACTACAATAGGTCAAAGTCAGTGAATTCCTCCCTCCAGCACTGCACTGGTTGAGAAAACTCCTTGTAAGTTCCTGTACTGCTGCAACTCTCAACCTGGCACACTTCACACTGTGCACTGGCACTTCAGGGCCCAAACCGCAGGCGCCCCCTTTACACTTTAAGCTCTTCAGGGTCCACGGACTATATACCCCCTCTGTCACTTCAGGGTCCTCAACCTAGGTACCCCCTTTCACCACTAGCTGGCACTGGATCCTTGAACCTCCACCAGAGTGGTCCCCTCTAACTTCAGGCAGACACCCAGGGGCAATCCTCAGTACTCACGACCTGTGTAGGCTTTCCTGGGACTGGACCCCTCTGACTCTCCACAGGTTCTCGGCACTCTGGATCTTCAGGCAGCACCCTGAGATCCTCCTCCAGACAGGAGGAGAGACAGCCATTCTCCGTCTTGGGACTCTGCTCCCGCCAAAGACATTGTGTCATGCGCCACTCCCAGAATCCTTTGCAGCACAATCTGCCTTCTGGGGTAGCTACAAGCCTGGATGTGTCCCCTGATTGGGTTTCCTACACCACCCTATGAAAAGCCTCTCACAGGAGCCAGTGGGGAGACTCCCCCCTTCAGCGGGCACACCTGGAAACCATGACGCCCTGACTAATAAATCACAGCCCTGCTGCTAGGCAGACAAGGCCCGCTATACCTTTACCTAGCACCTACCTGTAGGGTGCTACATCACTTTTTCTGTGTGTGAGGAAAGGAGAGCTGATAACTGGCAAGATGTGTGACCAGCTGTGATTGGACATAGCTGATGACATGGTAAAGGGCCACTGGGATTTGCCCTTTACCCTAATCTGTGTCCAAGGGACACAGTGATCAGACACTTCCCGAAGCACACCTGAGGGGGTGAGTGGAAAGGCTGTTCTTGGAAGAGAGTAGCACTGTAGTCGTACATCAGTTATAATGCTGTGTGCAAGTGGTTAAAGAGTCCTAATTTCCCTTCAAAGCCTGCCAATATCCCAATGGTACTACGCAGTGCTGTTCACACAGGAGCTGTAGCCTTATGTTGTGTCCTGTTAAAATCTCTCTCCCCCAAAGCAGTTGAGTTTTGGGGGGGGGGGGGGGGGGTCCATGTAAAGTTTTTCATGTCCCTCTCAGTCTGTGACACGCTGTCACATATTGTGCAGCTATTCTCACCATTGGCTCCTCTTCTCCCTGTAGGATTTGGAGTTTCCTCTTCCCTTCTGTAGAATTGAAGTCCTCTTTTTCTCTTTCTCTCTCTCTCTAACAAAGTTAACCACTTCAGCTCCGGAAGGTTTTACCCCCCCCCCCCCTTAATGACCAGGCCATTTTTTGCAATTCGGCACTGCATTACTTTAACAATTGCGTGGTCGTGCAACGCTGTATCCAAAATTAAACTGGATGTCCTTTTTTTTTTTTCCCCCCACAAATAGAGCTTGCTTTTGGTGATATTTGATCACCTCTGCGGTATTTAGATTTTGTGCTACAAACAAAAAGAGCTACAATTTCGAAAAAACACAATGTTTTTTTCTGTTTGCTATAAAACATTCCCAATTAAAACATTTTTTTTAATCAGTTTAGGCCAATTTGTATTCTGCTACATATTTTTGGTAAAAAAAAAAAAAAAATCCAAAAAAGTGTATTTTAATTGGTTTGCGCAAAAGTTATATTGTTTACAAACTATGGGATAGATTTTGTTTTTATTAGTAATGGCGGCGATCAGCATTTTTTAGCGGGACTGTGACATTGCTGTGGAAAAATCTGACACTAAGTGACACTTTTTGGGGACCAGTGACACCAAAACAGTAATCAGTGCTAAAAATATGCACTGTTACTGTATAAATGACGCTGGCAATCAAGGGGTTAATACTGGGGGTGATGAAGGGGGATAAAGTGTGAGCCTAATTGTGCTTGCTAACTGTGGGGGGGGGCTCTGTGAAAGGCACACAGAGATTGGTGTTTTCAGCTTAGCTGAGTCACACAATCTCACTGTTCCTGTCTTGACAGGAGAGCCGTCTGCTTTGTTTACATAGGCAGGTGGTTCTCCAGTCAGTTTCCTCAAAGATTGTGGGAGACCGGCGGCGATCCAGCCTGCTCCTCCTGCGGTCTGGCTCTCGCGGTGTCTAATTACAGTGGGAGCGCGGCTTCGGTGGCACGCACCGCCTAGACAGTGTGCACATAATCGCATACATGTACCTGATTATGCGCAGCCGAGCCGCCCTGCTGCAGTAAATCTGTGTGGGGCAGTTGGCAAGTGGTTAATGACACCCCCAGATTAGTTTGCATATCGCAGTGCGAACTGCTGATTTTTGACAGGAATCGGATTGCATAGGTGTGAACAATGTAAACATAAAGGTGTAGCGCTTAGAAGTATTAATGATCACAAAAAATATTACTAGATAGTGTCCAAATGAATGGAAAAAATTAATAATGATCACAAAAAATATTAATAAATGGTGTTCAAATGAATGGAAAAAACAATAACCACAACGATGTGTACAAAAGAAAAAAAAGAGTTTAAAAAGTATAAAAGGGTCCAAATGAATGAGTCCCAATAAAATAGATGTGAAATGAAGTCATAAATCCACATGCACAATATTCCAGAAGGGAATTCAGCCCGTGACACCAGGGGTATGTGAAGGAAGGGAACACCTCAGTGATGGAATATAATAAGCAGCTTACCAGATTTCCATGGCTGCTCAACTTAATGAGTCAGCCTCTCCCAGCTATTAATCAAGACCACTGAAGATCTGATATTACGTGGATATTTTATCGATTCAGACAGATCACCTCTCAAGATGCGTGAAAAAGGATCAGTGTAGGATTGGCACTCCTCAATATTTCTCATCAAGCATAAATGAATATGTAGGGAAAGAAGAAGGCGAGGCCCATAGTGTAATCCCGTTTAAAAATTATATTCTTATTTATTAAAAAATGTTAATCACAATTTATCATGAACAGACAGGCATGTCAAAACGCTAGAACAAGGGATGGAGATGCGGCGTCCCGCAAACAGTCCCGAGTAGCAAGAATGATGAAGGCCGGCTAATTTCCAGGGGGCGTGTGGACGTTGCGTCTGGAGTCGCCAACGTTTCGTCTCAATAGACTTCGTCTGGGCGAAGCCACCCTGCTGCAGTAAATCTGTGTGGGGCAGTTGGCAAGTGGTTAATGACACCCCCAGATTAGTTTGCATATCGCAGTGCGAACTGCTGATTTTTGACAGGAATCGGATTGCATAGGTGTGAACACACATGCAATACAATTCTGGTGCGGACCAAAAAAGGGTTCTGCATGACTTTGTTTCCGAATACGATGCAAATTCAGGCATATAATCTGTATGGCTGAATTCTCCTTGCACAGACATTGCATGCGATTTGCAGAGCAGTGGGGTGAGAATCGCATGCGATGTCTTCCATCGCTATAGTGTGAACCGGAAATTGGGGCCCATTTACACCAGCAGCAACACTGAACACATGGCCGGTGCACATCACACTGTTTGCTTTTTATTTGGGCGCGTTTTGTCGAAATGTCACATACTGCCATTGTAATAAGGGCTGTTCGTCACAGCACGATGCAGTGGATTGTGTCTGAATTCTCTGTACCTTATTTATTTAGTTTTCCATTCTTTGCACAAGAAAAATTACATTCTTTCTCTTCAGCTCACGTGAAGTGACAGTCACTGCATTTGTGGTATGGTCAAAAGTACTTGCTGAAATGTGCTTAGGCTAAAAGAAAACGAACGCAGTCTTCTTATCTAAGGACTATACTGCAATATATCGTATTACATTTTTGGTTTTAGATTTACATATGCTTTAAAGAGGAAGTAAACTCTTCCCTTTTTACATTCTTTTTTCTTCCCTGCAAAGTAAATGCATAATGTGCGAGTATGCATCGCATACTCGCACATTATGTGACCCCTCCAAACGAAGCCCTCGTCGTCCCTGCTGCCGGCCGCATCCATCTTCAGCCGTCTTCCTTCCTGGTCTGCGTACTCCGGATGTGCTACTGACCGGGAGCCGCGTGACTTCACTCCCACGCATGCCGGTCACTGCACAGGGCTCTGAAGAAAGGGCACGGGCGGCCATTTCTTCAGAGTGCATGCGCCGATGGCGTCATCGACTGCATGAAATGTAAATATCTCCTAAACGGTGCAAGTTTAGGAGATATTTACAGTACCTATAGGTAAGCCATAAGGCTTGCACATAGGTTAAAGTTATGAGTGGGTTTACAACCACTTTAAATTTTGCGAATGGATTTATTAATGAAATCCTGCGGCACCTCAAGTTCAGTAATATACATTGTGAAATACAAAATGGCCAAGTCTGCACATCTGGTTTTCACTATTTTAAGAAAGTAATGAAAACCTCCAGTGACCCTGGTAGGTCTGTGACATTAGGAAGGATCCATAGGGTAGTCTAATGTTCAAAGCGGATACTACAAAGAGCTTGCACAGCATTGTTGGCTTGTTGGTCATTTTTAGGTTATGTTTGTTTTTACATGTGTTAGTTGTACATGAAGGACAAGTGCATTTGTTCCTGATTTGGTTCCTGTAATCTCATGAACTGATCATTACACGTTCACACATGTAAACGCACATAAAAGTAGGTTTGTTAAGAACAAAAATCTCTACTAATACATGTTTGTGCCTGCTAAAGAAAATGACTTTTCTATACTGTATGAAATCTAAACTGGTATAATTTGCAGGAAATGCCCGTTTTTGAGTTCTTTAAAAATAACCTGATAGTAATTTGAAACTTCCACGTTTTGAGTAGTCACACAACAGCATTTAGTAATTGTATTTCATCAACAGATTTTAAAAAGACCCCTAGTGGTTATCTGCATGGAATTAAATGTTCCATCTGTGGTAAATACAAACCACAGCCTGATAGTTCACAAAACTATCCAAATGTAATCCAAATTTGTATTCATTTAATTAGTTTTGCTTACAACTAGAGCTAGTACCTGAATCTGTCTTGACATCAAACTACTGTAATCCTTTGCACAGCAGCCCTCTGAGTCGGAGAACAGTACTCAGTTAGGGCGGACCCCGTTGTTTTGCATAGCACTTGTTGGCCCAACAGTGAAAAGAGTGGAGCGATGACCTTATCTGCTGTACTTTTATTCAATGAGTAGACTGGTGGGGAAAAGTGGTGAAGATCTGTAAGCTAGCCATATATGGATCAAATTTGGCTGCTTCAGCATGGGCTGGCTGACTTTCTGTCCTTGTGTGGCTACTGTTGTTGGGTACTGAACTATTGGCCGACTTCTGTTCAACCACCTTGTTGGTATTTATTTATTTTTTGCTGATCAGTGCTGCGGGCAATAGACTGCAGCGCTGATCTGTGTATTCTGATGGTGGGCAAAGACACAGCAGGGAAGATTCCCCTGTCCACCTTGAATTTTTGGATGGGGTAATTGAATGAGAAAAACTGACTTGTGTATGGCCAGCATTGGCATCCATCTTTTTCTTTAAAGGCCCGTACACACGTACCGATCGTCGGCATACAAACGTCGGCGGACGAAAGATCTGCCGATTGTACGCGTGTTAGTATGGTGCCTCCGACAGATGTCTGCGCACAATCCGCGGACAAAAGTCTTTCTTGCAAACATGAAAATTTTTGTCTGCGGACACCAGAACGGACGATTGTTCGCCTGTCAGTACAGAATTCGGCCGACAGACCGCAGATTTGCAAGACTGGGCATGCTCAGAAAATAAAAAACACAGGGAAAGTTAACCATTACATGACATCACTTCTGCAGTCAGCTGAAGTCTGCAGACAAAATTCTTGTGCTGTCCTTGTGCTGTCTTTGCACTTTTCAACAGACACCGACATCCCGGGGAGAAAAGACGAACATTTGTATGACGACGATCTGCGTGTGTGTACGGGGCTTTAGACCCCTTCAGATGGGGATCATTACCTTCACAAAGATTAATGATCGGTTGTTAAGATGTGCAAAGGGTAGAATAGTCCTGGACAGTTTCCCAAAATCGCACAACACTGCATGGCATGGAGCTTGGGGTTGTCAACTGTCGGAGTACAATGTCCCTGACATGTGTGTGGATGGTGCAATCTGTCCGTCTGTCTTTTTTTATTTCCTCCAGCTGGTCGGCTACATTTGAGTGTGATTTAAATGAAAACAACATACCCATTGACAAATCTGTCTTGGACTTGAGGTCACAACTGCCCAAAAAACTGTTGCTAACTGACAGAGGCAGCCTAATTTGCCTCCATCGTTGTCACTAATGTGCTTGACTGTCCCTCACTGTGTTTTTTGTATTCATTGGATTATGTGTCAACCCCCATGAACTGCTAATGACCAGGAAGCAGTTGCAGGTTTGGGGGCACAAGCCTACTGATCATAGAAGGAAATCTTGCTTGAATTCTGAAAGATAGTCACTTTATTTTCTCCTTCACATGAGGCTGGCATTAAAGGAAACCAACCACGTTTTTTTCATTCCCAGCATACTGCAATCACCACACAAAGGCACTGAAAGAATCATCGTTTTTGGTGCTGTTGGCCAATATCATTAGCATAAAGACAAAGTAGATGCTATCATGCTAATAACCTGAAGCTCAACAGGCTGCATAGATAACATACACAGCTGGTTCCACCCATCTCTTATGAAATGCAAGGCACTGAATTTTTGTATATACAGTTAGCCTGGGTTCACACTACTACGATGCGGGAACCAGTGCGATTCTAGTGCGGGTTCCTGCATTGCATCTTCCTCACGCTGCCTTCTGCAAACCGCGGTGGCTGTCAATACATGATTAAAGCAGAGTTCCAGCCTTTTCTGTGTTTATTAATAGTCAGCAGCTACAAAAAGTGTAGCTGCTGACTTTTAATAAACACACACTCGCCTGTCCCACGGTCCAGCGATGCGGCCGCCCGAAACCTCGATCCTCTCCCTCTGGTCTCGACCTCGCTGGCATCACTGGTGTGGGCACCCGGCTGTGACAGTTTGTGGCTTCACAGCCGGGTACGCACTGCGCATGCGCGAGTTGCGCTGCACGTCTTGATTGGCCGGCAATCTTCTGGGACCTCTGACATGTCCCAGAAGATTGCAGGGAGGGAGGGGGAGAAGAGAACTTCCGCTCAGGGCGGCGCTCCGAGCGGAAGTGGGAGAGGGTACCTGTCAAAACTAGGTACCCGCTCCCCCCCCAAAAAAATAACATGCCAAATGTGGCATGTCAGGGGGTTAGGACTATTTAAAGCGGAAGTTCCACTTTTGGGTGGAACTCCACTTTAATGACACCCCCAGATCGGTTCGCAGTTCAAACTGTGAATTCAGACAGGAATCGGATCACATGAATGTGAAAACCTAAGCGATCCAATTCCAGAGCGGGAGAAAATGGCTTCCTGCAAATCTAATGCAAGTTCAGCCAAACAACTATGTGGCTGAATTTGCATTGCACAGACATCGCATGTGATCTCCATAGCAATGTGGTGTGAATTATATTTGGTTTCTGTGTTCGCAATAGTGTGAACACAGACAAAGTGCTCTAGAGAAGATGGATTGTAGAGCTGTTGGATAGTAAAGCTTGACTATGTGAATCAAAGCAATAGAAATGGTTTCCTTAAATGTTCTAGGGCTAAAAGGTGTCCTCCCCCCCCCCCCCCAATTGACTTAAGGTAAAAGGTTGCAACCTATAGAAAATTCTAAGCTGACTTTAGGGTCTCCGCTCCAACATCTTTTTCACCCATTCAGTGTATTCCACTGAGGGTGTAGTTCAGGCTAGGTGTTTGCCCTGACTATATATAAAAAAAAAAAAAAAAAACCATGATGCCAGTGTTAACAGTTCACTGCTATCATTCATATGAGCTGTTGCTAAGTCACTTGTCACAGACAGACCAGACGGATGGGTGTTGTGTGCAGGCAACCTGATCAAATCAATGGCAGGCAGATACATGTACCTGCAGGGATCCAAGCGTGTCCTAGAGTGTACATCTATGGTGGACTGATGCATAGATCAGAATGCTGCCTCTTCTGTGCAGGTCTACGCAGCAACCCTCCCCACCCCCCTTTCTGTTATTGCACGCAGCTGCTTGGAACACGTGCGCCTCCTACATGGGTTAAGATGACCCTTCACATGGGTGTGTGGAATAGATCCCCTGTGTTTATTGACGCCTGATCATCCGTTCACATGCATTTTCATCCGCATCCGTCAATGTCCGTTTTTTTGGAACGTATGAATGCCCTATTTTTCATCCGTCAAAGAAACGGATTGGATGGAAAACGGTTGTAAACGGACAAACGGTCCGTTTTTTCATCCATTTTTTGTATTGGTAGTGGATGTAAAAACAAACAAAAAAAAAAAAACGGATGAAAAAACTGATACATTGAACTTGCACTTGAACAGTTTTTTTTTTTTTTTTAGCATGGAAGGATTTGGCTGAGAAAGGACATCATTACTAGCAGATATCCGTGCTCATGTATAGAGCACGTAATCCCCCCAGGAGACACAACTGTACAGTTTTTGGTATTCTTTATAGAGTTAAACCCCAGCTGTTTTTTTTTTTTTTTTTTTTTGTTTAGCCAGCATAGTCATTATATGAAATGCAGGGAGTGGGTTCTTGTTCCTCATTTTAGTTCTACCCACACAGCTTTTGTAAAATTCCCAGCACAGCTAAAACAGACTTCCTTCTTGTACAAAATCTACATTTATGTCCCTTCAATATTTCGGGAGTCTTGGTCTAGTATTGGTCCAGTTCTTTCTATTGTTCAAGCTTGCTTTTGTGTTTTTTTCTGATGTATTCGTTCGCATTTCATGCAAGTCCCTCTTGCTACTGTGACTTGCTTGCTGATCTGTCAGGTGAGTGAAGTACCAAAGTTTGTGTTCTGTTTAATTAGGTTTATCTTGGATATAAACCATCTGATTTTTGAAGTGCATTGTGTTCTGTTAAGAAGGTAGGGCCAGATATGTAAATCAACAAATACCAACGCAGTTATCCCTATATAATCACAACTGGGGCCTAATTTTTTATGAACCTTTTTTCTTGTTGCTAGAAATGTATACTTGGATTCATGTTGGCTTGGTACAGTGTAGGTGTTTTCTTCATTCACAGATTCATATAGGTATTTGAGCTAAGCCCACCGGTGGTAGTGAGTTGAAGGGATTTAAAGATTAAGCCTAAACTGATGTATGTGATTGCTGGAGACTTAAATATCATGTTAGCTTTATCTGTCTTTTAGGAACTATAATGGAGGGATTTGCTGTTCATTGCACTACTATTGCTTAGTTACTGTATATTTTGATGCTGTGCTTTAGTGATGGAATCTCAATGATATAAAATGGATGGGGAATCCAGGAGTGAAAACCTTGATTTATGGTCTTGTGTAAGAAAATACAGATTATTGCAAGGACAACCTGACTTTGGAGTCTTGGTAAGGAACAAAATGCCAGTGGGTGGTCTACCCTCCAGAATCATCAATGGGGAATTGCTCCTAAAAAAAAATAGGCAGACTTTCTGATCTACTATGTCTTCTAGTTACAGCTAGTTTAATTTAGCAGTATCCATTTTTTAAAACAGTCTGCCTTTTTTAGTAAACCAAATGTAGCACCCTCCTAGGTAGGTGCTAGAGAGTATAGTTTTGGATCTTTTATGATTGCCAGGTAAATCTATATTCTGCCTACCAGAGAGCAAGATCTGCTCAGGTGCAGCTCAGTTTGTCTGAAGTGTTTCACGCTGGTCCAATAGGGAGACTTATTGGACAGTGGGGGGAAACCTGACAAATTTAGTACATCCCTGGTGATTGGCAGAGGAAAGTGCCTCTGTACATGCTGGGATACTGTATAAATGCCACGGGCACATGTGCAGGGTCTTTCAGCCTGCGAGCAGAGTTTGGAGGGAGGGGGCAACAGTCGCCGCCTCTGTAGAGGTTGCCATGCGGCCTCAGGTAGTCGACCTGAGGGCCTAAAGAGTTAACTAACTGAACCCGAAGGTCCTGTAGAGTGGACTGGAAGGGGGACACTGGAAAGGATCTGATTCTGCATACAGTGAGTACAGATCTGTGTCATGGGGCCTGTCCTGAGAGGGCCATCCTGTGAAGTGGATGGGTGTCAGTAAAGAGGATGCTGGAGTGTCCTGAAGATAATGTAGTTCACAAAGTCTTTTGCTGGAGAGAGAGAGCAAGAAGACTTAACCCTTTCCATACATGTGGCAGTATGGGTAAAGCAGCGACTGCTTCCACAAGTAACCTGGTGAGTTCAAGTTGGAGTATTCCACTATTACCTTCTTCCATCCAAGTTCCACAATAAACCACCTCAAAAAACCGAAACCCCTGGACTGTTGAGTGACAACCCAAGTAAGGATGGATGTGTGAACTGTCCTTAAGTGACTGTCTGCAGGTAATCGGAGGAGACCCAACAAGTCCTCACACAGCAAGCCCTACGGGGACAGTGCTACACAAATATATAAATTGGGTAAAAAGGTCCTTGCACTCAATTTAGGTAACTGAAAATTTTTGCAGCATACTTTGGAAGGGTAATCTATCTGCTTTGGGCATCTACTGCTTTCTTTGCATAAATTTATAAAATGTGTATTTTTTGTCTGTATTAGGCAATGTAACAGATTAATTTTAGAGGGGCTTTAAGCATTCTATACTTTGTTTCCTCAGGTCCCCCACCATTTCTATTTGGGAGTGTTGCTATTCTTAAAGCTCACTGTAGGGAAAACAGTTTTTCACGTGACTGTAGTTATCCTTTTGCCCTTTCAATCTGTGTTCTCCAATTACAGATTTTCTGCTTCCTACTTCTGTAATCCTTACAGAAAGTCAGTCAGACTTTAGAAACTGAAGTCACCATCACTCAAAATGAAGCGTTTTAACTTGTTTGTTGTGAAGGCAGCATCACAAAAATCTGAAACCAAAGCCATACCTGCAACGAAGGAAGTAAAACACTTCTGCTGCCTGTGCTGCAAATATACATGGGAGCAATTTCAGGAGCAATGCAGTATCTTTTGGCATCCAGAATCCTTCCCAGTATGTCCACTACCTACTCCCACAATGCATGCTGTGGTTCCTTCATCTGGACTCGTCCGTGAAGCACAGCATGCAAAGGGGATCAGGCATCTGACGCTACCAAAAGTATCAGAATCCAAACATTTTCTAGCCAGTGTAGCTCCGGGACCTAGTTACGGGCAGTGTAGGAGAGCCAAGTATTAACCCATACCTATGCATTTGTCAGGTTCCAGCTTTTGCATGCTCTGCCTTCTCTGAATCTTCTTTCGTAGTTTGTGCCTTTCCCATTTTGCAGCTAGTGGTGTTGCTTTTCCTGCATATGTATGATGCAGTGGTGACATCCCGCCACCAGGCTTCACTTTTTGGCTTATTTCAGATGCCTGGACTGTTTGCTCTGCTGCTTGTGAACTGCTGACAGTGTAAAGCTGGATACACACTATCCAACTTTTGTGGTTAGATTTCCTTCAGATTTACCTTTTCTATGTAGTGCAAGGGCCTGCCAGATTGCATACAAATTGAAAGTGTTTAGGTTTGACCTCCATATTATATGGTTTTGGTAAGTCTAAGGGAAAAAGTAAGGGAAAATCTTATAGTGTGTATGTCCCATTATGATGCAAACAAATTTATGCAGCGCTAGCTCCAATAATATTTTAGTAAACAATATATCTCAAATTATTATAAATATAAAGTGCTAAGTGCTGAAATGATCAAATATGCAATAAACAGTAAATATCAAGTGCATAAAATCCACATAAGGTGTTATAAATAAATCCAAGTGAGTATTAAGTGCATAAAAAAGTCCTTAGTGATCCAAAATAAGGTGCCAAAGTGCCAGGAATTCAAAGTGCTTGCAAAGTGATAAGGTGCCCCTCTCGGTTCCCCACTCACCAGATTGCCGATATAAAAAGACCTTGGTTATTTATTGCACAGTGGCCCGGGATCTTTGAAACAGACTTCTCCTATGCAGCCTTCAGTAATATATGGGTCCGCCTCCGCTTCCACCATTAAATGAAAAGAGGGCCATACATGGTGAAGTATGTTTAAACCGATTTTTATTTTCATAAAAAGGTCAAATGGATACTCACAAGCGAATATAGTATATTAGCGTGTAGACAGTGAACTCGTGTGGCGCCGCTCTCGGCGTGCGTTCCACACACAGGAAGTTCCTGACCGGAAGTGACGTTCCGTCTGGTCCGCAACCGGAAGTACGTCAATGTGTTTCGCCGTCCATTTCGCCCATTAGTCTGTGATGTCTACTTTAGATACTTTAGTGGCCAGTGAAGCAGTTTAGCATGAGCGCATACTGACATTGAACTATTTTATTAAAATCATTGTTTTTTAAAAAATTGGTAGATGTTTTATTGGTACTCTGGGTAACTGCCATAGTAGCTTGATCAAAGTGCTCTGAAATGCTGCACAGGGTTCAAGGCACTAAGATCTATTGCATGTGTTCTTTTCCTTAGTAGCCAATATTTTGAGCCGTATGACTTTTTTTTTTTTTTTTTTTTTTCCCCCCCCAATATCTGTTGACTATCGTTGCTGCAAGCAAATGTTGGTATGCCTATTCAGTCTGCATGGCTTAGTAAACTGGATGTATGATGTGCCTCTGAATAAATAATATTAAAGGACCATGGATATGACTATAGTACTTTGACTTAACATGACAGCTGAAATCTTTTGGTGCTTTTGCTATGTAATTGGAATAAAAATAATTTGCCAAGCTGTTATTTGTTTTCCCTAGATTCCCAAGAACAGAAATGGCAACAATGAACTGCCTAATAAAAGCTCTAAGGCATGGGTGTCCAACCTTTTGGCTTCTCTGGGCCACATTGAGTGTAGAGAAATGTTCTCGGGCCGCATATAAAATATATACTATTTGTTAAGGTATATAAGTAATAAAGCGCCGCCGTGCCCCCTTCCCGTGCTGCCACCCCCCCAGCACTAATTTAACACAACTAGTAGATGATCCCCCTCCGAGGCTGACTCTGTGGCCGTCCCCCCGACTCTACTTCCTTCCTCCCCAGCAAAAAAGTAAATAAATTGTCAGGGGGCAGTGGGCCGCATTGCCTGTGGTTCTGGGCTGCATGCAGCCACCGGGCCGCAGGTTGGACATGCCTGCTCTAAGGCCTCTTGCACACGATACTCCTGTTTGAGCATCTACTTTTTCCAGACTTTTTTTTTTTTTTTGTATGTATTTGAGACGAGTATTTGAGAGCATTGAGGCTTAAATTACTGACCAAAAATGCATATTTTTCTATTTTGTTCTTACTGAAGAATGGACAACGCTTGTTTACGTGCCTGTGTGCATAGGCACATTACAATTAATGGGCTGTATTTTAGCTCAAAAAGCTGTACTGAGCATTTTCAAGCCGCGAGATGCTCAAACAGGAGTACCGTGTGCAAGAGGCCTAACTGGGTCTGAATGTATTCTCCATAGGAAGGGTATAGTTCAAGCACAGTGAAGTTGCCCTTGTGAACTTGGTCATGTGAAGTGATGTCATACAGTTCTAGGAGACTGTAAAAGCAAAAGACTTAATCAGTAGCTGCAAGCCTTTTTTTGTTTTTTTGTTCTTAGTTTCACTTCTACTTATTCTCTATCTTCATGTTAGCTGGATGTGCAGTTTAGTAATAAACCGATAGGAAATTTTGTAGGTATGTGGTCGGCATTATTTTGATTCCTGTATTGGCTCAATAGGCCTCATGCACATTGTATGCTCTTGACACACTTTTCTCCCCTGCGAACGTGGTAAAAAGTAGCGTTTTTGTACGGACGTTAACACCTATTCCTGCATCTAGTGTTAATGCATTCTACTGGCCAGAATTCTTGCCAACACGGGAACGTGCCTAGTGTTGGTGTGCGTTCATGAGCTTTTAAGCATTTTTAATGCTTAAAAGCTCTTCTAAAAGGACAAGTAACTTTGTGTGTATTGGGGCCTAAAGCTGAATACACACTATACAACTTTTGTTGTTAGATTTCCTTTAGATTTACCTTCAACTATGTAGTGCAATGGCCTGCCTGATTGTATACAAATCAAAAGTGTTTAGGTCTGACCTCATATTATATGGTTTTGATAAATCTAAAGAAAATTGTATAGTGTGTATCCAGCTTAAGGCAGGCCATAGATGGTATGAATTTTTTTCCTGCTACCAACTGTCAACACACAGTCTTGACAGGGGAATCCCTCCATCCCTCCTGCCGAGCAATTGTTTTCTCCTGGCAGGGGCAGCTGTCCCTGCTGGGAAAAGACCGTGATTATCGCTAGTGGCTATAGCAGCCGCTTGCCATAACCGCAAGCAAATCTGGCAGGCTGGTTGTACCCAAGTTTTTCAATTGATCAACTTATTACATTTTAGCCTGCCCATTAATGGTTTGAATCTCAGCCGGTTCCTACTGAACTGGCCGAGATTTGAACCCTATATGGCTGTCCTAAGGAACGGTTCCTTTCAGTTTCTTTCAACACTGTTCTGTTTTTTAAAGAGGAAGTAAACCCTCCTCTGACACTTTTACCTATAGGTAAGCCTATATTAAGGCTTACCTATAGGTACTGTAAATATCTCCTAAGCATGTACCGTTTAGGAGATATTTACCTTACATGCAGCCAGTGACGTCACTGGCGCATGCGCTCTGAAGGAACGGCCGCTGGTGCCGTTCCTTCAGAGTCCCGTGCCGTGACCGTCGGCTCCCGCACGCATTCGTGACATCACCGCGGCTCCGGCCAATCAGATGGCCAGATGCCGCGATCCCGGAAGGCGGGCGACTGGACATGTCGCCCGTCATACAGGTGAGCGGGCGGCACGGCGGGGGCTCGTTCTTGGGGTAAGTATTTCATAATGAGCTAGTATGCGATGCATACTAGCTCATTATGGGTTTCTCTTTCAGGTTGCAGCAAAAAAAAAAAAGTTTCGAGGGTTTACAACCTCTTTAAGTAGATCTGATTAGTATGTTTATACCTCTCAAAGACCCCAGTCACAAGATCTGGGTCTGACTTCCCCAGACCTGGCTTCCTGTCACAGGAAATAGGATGTCCCGATTTTTTCTTTTGGAATATTTGTTTACTTTTTTTTTCACCAAAGGATACAGCTGGTGGAGGTGTAGCGTATGGGCAGAGGTTCTCACCACTGGTATTCTTAGCTAGTTAACTCCACAAGCATTTTTTTTTACAATTTAGCAATATGCTAAAAATGCTGCCTGCAATAATGATACAAAAGTGACACACATTACTTTGTGTGGGTCAAAGTGTTTGTTTCTTTTGGTTGTAATGTCTTCCAAGTGCTAGTTTAATATCTTTGGCTAGTAATGGATAGAAGTCATCCAATTATATTCAGTAATCTTGTCTTATCAGGACCCTAAAATGTTTATGGTGATGTGCAGATTAAGTAAGGGTGTTGTGTTGGTTTTTTCGTATTAACTGTTGGTTGGAAAAAAAAAAAGTTTCTTATGTATACAAATGGTAGCTGTGTAAAATAAAACTTCTAAAAAAAACATTTAGGTTAACTTTTGTGTACATTATAATCTTGAGGCTGGGTTCACATGGTGTACAGAACGGCTCGCAGCAGGAGGTCCAGGGCGTCCCTGTTCACCATTTTAGGTCCAAATTTTTGGCTAAACTCTGACCTGAAATGGACCAGAAGACTCACAGGACCCTTCTGCAAACCACTCTGCAGCTGTCTGCGGAGCTGTGCGAACTGGCTTTCATTGAGAGCTGGTCACAGTCCCCTGACATGCGAATTTGATGTGGGGAAACCCACATCCAATTTGCACCAGTGTGAACCCAGCTCGATGGTGATCGAAGGAATCCCTAAGACCCGGTTCACATTAGCGTGACTTGTCAGGCGCCTTGTCCATTGAGCGCTACAGGACCCGTTCTGATAGGAGCGACACAAGTCGCCACGACTTAGAAAAAGGGTCCTGTACTATTTCGGGGCGACCTCGGAGCGACTTGCATAGACTTCCATTATGTGGTGCAATGTAATGCACAAGTCGCCCCCGAATTAGTAAGGAGTCATGTCGCGCTAATGTGAACCGGGTCTTAATCCCCATGTCAAATGCGTTTTAGTTTAAAACTCCTGAATAGTTTCGAAAGAGATACAACCCAAGGTTTGTGTTTTAGGTTCTTCTTTTTTTTTTTCTTAGTGATAGTAAAGTCCCCCCCCTTATTTTTATGGGGGGGGGGGGGCAGACATACTTGCCACCTCCTGTACAGTTTTTGCCCAGGACCTCCTCTTCTCGGGTCCCTCTTCTGTGATCCTGGCCTCTCCCTCCTGTTGAGTGCCCCCACAGCAAGCAGCTTGTTATGGGGGCACCTTGAGTTGAGTCACAGCTCCCTGTCTCCATTCATACACTAAGGCCTGACCCGGCCCCACCCCCTCTCCCTCCTGATTGGCTAGTAAACTTTGACAGCAGTGGCGCCGCTGCTGTGTCTCAGCCAATCAGGAGGGAGAATCTAAGACTGCTGAGACACTCGTGGACATCGCCAGACAGAGGGGGACCTCGGGTAAGTATTAGTGGGGGCTGCTGCACATGGGTGTTTTTTTTTTTTTTTTTTTTATTCTAATGCATAAGGATGAAAAAACCTTCTGACTTTACAACTCCCTTTTTAAAGCAGTTGGATTAAATTTAGTAAGAAATACCGTATACTTTACAAAAATTAATTTTCTAAGTTGCCCAAAGACATTAGTACTAAGAGGTCTTTTTTTTTTTCGTGCAGAATGCATGTCTATACAGTATATTTACGTTTTCAAGAGTGAAGACCTTTATGCAATACAAACATTTAAAACATGCATTGTTGTTCATAACACAGCTAAATGATAGGTTTTGTAGTGGTGAGGGGTTTTTATGTTCAGCTTTGGTTGAAAAATGTTCAGTTGCACTTAATAACCTTTTGTATTGAAGTCACTTTTTGTTTGTGTATGCTTCTAGGTCGCAACTTTTATGGATTACCAACCATGTCTGTACACGCCTTGACATTGAGAGACTACAACACAAAGAGAGTTCAGACTTGTGCAAGTGTGGCACAGGTGAGTCCTTGCACCTTGTGCAAGGTATTTATTTACTTTCTATTTTAAATGCCTAGACGTTTCTGTAGATATGTAGTGAAGACTTCAAACCTACTAAAAGCATTTCTAGGTAGAGAGTGTCTGATAATAAGCGCCATCATTTCACAGTTGTATTTATCAATGATTAGGGTTTGCAATTCAAAGGATGCCCATATAGAGCCATATAGATAATAGCAAGCAATGTGACATGTATTTAGGGCATTCTTTGCAACAACCCAGTCATGTAAAGGTGGGAAAAATCACACCTTTGAAAATGTCTTTGCAAAAAGAAGAAAAAGCTGGAAATCTATCACATTCTACAGTTTACAATTGTACATGAATCATTGGAGTAAGATGAAGAAGCCTCTTTGCTGATCCTTTCTCAAACATCCTTCCTATGGGCCTCCTTTACATGTGTCCTAGCTTAAAGCGGTAATGAACTGCCTCTTATTTATTTTTTTAACCTGCAGGGCAATGTCATAATGTCTTAGTATGCATCCCATACTAGCACATTATGTGAAACTTGCCTTAGAGCGAAGCCTTCCAGCAGCTCGTGGTCACAGCTGAAGGTGCTTCCATCTTCACCCGATCTTCTTTCTGGGTTTGCGGACTTCGGGCTGTGTGAGTGGCCAGAGCCGCGATGATGTCACTCCCGCACATGTGCGTGGGACCTGCTGTTTACGGCACAAGACTCTGAAGGAACGGCATGGGCATGCCGTTCCTTTAGAGCGCATATGTCAGTGATGTCATTGGCTGAATGCACAGTAAATATCTATAGGTAAAATTCATGCATGGGGGTTTACTCCGACTTTAAAATGTGCTGTAAAGTTTCCAGGTGCCCTCTTCCCTATTTCTTCTGTAGGGTGCACACTGATATGTGTTTAGGCAGTTTACGCATAGACCTATTTAGGGCAAATCACCTCTGGCAAGCCTGGTGATTATCTTAACCCATACATGAATATCACATGACTGGTTGTAGAGGTCAGCCTAATTTAGAACTGTGGATGATGTGCTCATTTAAGACTCGCACGAGTGCTTTTCAAACCACAACTAATTGGGTGTGTGTAGGGGTACATTTTTAGTTCAGAAAAATGCATAAATATTGTATTATTGTACTTGAAGCGACTTTGTTTTCAGCACCTGGGAGACTAGGATGTGTATGTGTATACATACATACATACATACATACATACATACATACATACATACATACATACATACATACATTTTTTTTATTTGCACAGAGAAGGCAATGGTTCTTGTGTGGGCTCTCGCTCCTGCTGTCCGTGTCCATTGACAGAGAGGCTTTGCTATGCCTCCTGCTCCCCTTTCATATGATTTTAATGACGGTGTTCCGTGAGAATTACCTACCCCATGAGAAAAACCTACCCTCGTCACTTCCTGCCAGGAACAGCTGAGCAGCGCAGCAGTGCGCATGCTCACAGCCCCGGATACGTAATGGAACAGCTGAGGAGCTGACTAGTGCGCATGCGCACTAGTATGAAATGATCACGGTGTTCCGTGAAAAAAACCTACCCACGCGGCGGTTACATTAAAACAGCTGTGCTGCAATACGAGTCATCTCCGCTCCTGTCCCTGGCACTTCCCTGATCTTGGCTAGTAAATGTAAAAGCGGGTCTCGGCTCCGTGATTTATCTTTTCATAGACCCGCCGCTGCTTTTATATTTACTAGCTGATATCATGGAAGTGACAGGGATAGGAGCGGAGATGACTCATATTGCAGCACAGCTGTTTTAATGTAACCGCCGCGTTAGACACACTGCCGTGCATCGGAAGTGACGAGGGTAGGTTTTTCTCACGGGGTAGGTAATTCTCACGGAACAACGGCAGCCAAAGCCAATGGCTCATGCAGCTATCAGTCCACACTGTGAGAAGGGGGGGGGGAGAGCAAAGAGAAACATTGCTCTTCTGCACACCACTGGATTGAGGTTATGTACCTTGATGCAGGGAATGCAATAAGGTTAAAAAAATAAACCCAAAAAACTTTGGGCTTTAGAACCATTTGAAGTAGTGATGGTGCCCATTATCAAAAACGAGTTTGCTGACAGTAGTTCTGGTTGAAAGCTGGTCTTCCTGATGTTCAGTAAGGGTTTGCTCAGTTTCATCACTGACTGGTTCTGTCCAACCTCTTTATGTTTGTAAGCAAAAAGGAGCAAGTGTCCCACTACCAATCACATTTATAAAAAAAAAACAATCTGAGCAGATCAATCCTAGCCTTCTGATGTTGTGAGTGAATACTGGCAGGTGTTTTTTGCTACCCATCACTCTGTTTAACAAAATAGACCAGCATCACTAGGAGTGTAGGTCAAGACTTGCTACGCAAATCACTAAACCTCAATTGTTCCTGATAAAATGTCTGCCCAACTGTATATAAATAAGTAACAATGCTAATTGGCAAACTACTGATTTTCCTCTAAAAATCACAAAACCACCAGAAAAGTAAGACTATATGATCACCTATCCCATTTAAATCCCCTTACACATATAACACATAAAAACAAATCCACCAAACATGGCTCCAGTCCAAATATGCAAAATAGTATCCAGCCGGAAAAGGCAATTCATACTTGCTCATTAAACTGCTGTTACCTGGGTCAAACATATACTATATCGTCAAAAGTATTGGGACAACTTCCTTTACACCAGGGGTATTGAATAACAATTCACAGAGGTCCAGTCAGTAAAATCTTGTTCTTGCAGAGGTCTGAATATCCTGTCAGTACCATTGGCATTTTCATGTGTGCCAAATGGCATGTTGCTGCAGCACCATGCGGCTTGGTGCGGCACATTTTTTTTTAAAAAATAGGTAAAGGACTTATTTTTGTGTTTTCTTGCGGGTAGTGCAGCCCATGACGTGAACACCTAATGCACATGCACAGATCTTAACCCATTCTTACATCTGCGTCCTCAGTCCCCACTGCACAACAGTCTCCTTCCCCTTCATATCAAGAGCCCCTATTGATGAGTGTCCTCAGCTTCCCCCTTTACATCATCCCCCTTCACCCCTTTTACAGTAGTGTTCTCACATTTCCTTGACATCAACCCCCATTAACAGTAATGTCCTCTGCCCCTATTTACACCATTCCCCACATTCCAGTCCTCAGCTCCCCCCACAGTCCAGTCCTTAGCCCTGTTTAACTTCATCTCCCTCTCTGTCCTGCCTTACACAGACAGATCAGAGGGAGACATGCTGCGCGGGCATTGCAAGATAGTGATTTGCTGCTAGGATTGCCCTTCATCCTAGCAGCCAATCACCTGCTTCTTAACCTCTGGCAGCCCCACCCTTCATCCAGAACTGTCCCGCCTCCTGCTGTGGGCTTTGTGAGGATTACAGAGCGACAGCAGGGGGAAGAAAAGTCTCCCTAATGGTTGGACCGCGAAGGTCTGAATAGTAGAGTGGCGTAGTCCACTATTTAGTGACTTTACACCCACATGAACTTTAAGGGCATCACAGTCTTAGTCTGTAGGGTTCAATATGGAGTTGGCCCACCTTTGCCACTATAACAGCTTCAACTCTTCTGGGAAGGCTTTCTACAAGTTTAGGAATGTGTCTATGGGAATGGTTTGTAACCATTCTTCCAGAAGCGCATTTGTAAAGTCAGGCACTGATGTTGGAGAGAAGGCCTGGCTCGCAGTCTCTGCTCTAATTCTTCCCAAAAGTGTTCTCCCCCTGAAAAAAAAAAAAAAAACAACCCCACACCATATTCACCCCCCCCTCCCCCACTGAAAGATTTGGACCAGTACACAAAGCAAGAGTGGACACGCATCCGCTCTCCTCCGATTCTTGCTGTAACCTGGAAATCTTTGTCTGTGGTGATACTTCGGGTCAGCCTCTCGGTGTCCCCGGTTAGCCTAGCCAGGAAATGTTTTTTTTGCAATGCGACTTTGTCCCCTATGTGATGGACAATAAATAAAATGCATTTGCACGTAAGCACAAAATCCTCCCCCCCCCCCCCCCCCCACCTTCACTAAAACATGTACGAACGTAAATGCATATGTCGGGCACCTACGCATGAAAACTTTGATTGTGATACACATGTTGCATATGGCCATGCACACCACAGTGAGCTCAATAATTCAAGCACAAGACCACCCCTGTACCACGAAACTGATACCTTTTTTAGAGGGCTTTTGAAGCGTCGCCTATAGAAAATTTAGGGTACTGAATTTGTTGCCATTTCACGGGCGCCAACCAATTTTAAGATTTGCCATGTTGGGGATCGGTTTACTCGGCGCAACCTTGTCTTTTATATTTTACCAAACATTTGGGTAATTTTCTGTGTTTGCCTTAAAACTCACTTTAACCTTGTTTTTTGCGTTTTCTTGACCTTTGTGCTAATATCGTGTGATGTAAAAAAAAATTGGAACTACCGCTATTTTATTCTCTACGGTGTCTACTTTAGACGATCTTTAATGTTTGGGGGTTTTCCATCCTTTATAGGACTAAAATTATTTTTTAAACGTGTGGAAAAAAATGGAATAATGGCTCTGGCAGCAAAAAGGTTAAAGTTCATGTGCAGGTGTCACAATACTTTTGACAATATAGTGTGTATATGGTGCATACTAATCAATAGTACATGAAGCCACCCTTTTAGGGCTCATGTACACTGCAGCTCAAAAAAAAAAAGCTGCTTTTACAGGCATTTGAGCTTTTTTCAGCTCGAAGAAGCTTGTGCTCTTTTTGTGCTCTTGTGCACGTTTTTTATTGAGCTCCGTTTTTTAACCTCCTTTGAGCTTTTTTGAGCATAAGCATTTTTTTTTTCACAAACCCTTCTAGGTATTTTCTAACCACTGTATAAACAAAAAAACAAAAAGCTGGAACAAAGTTTTTTTTGCACGTTTTTTGTTTTGAAGCAACAAATAAGAGCTCAAAAGCCTGTAGGAGCCGTTTCCTTTGAGCTGCAGTGTGCGTAAACCCTAATCGCATGTGGGAAAAATATATCCAAAGGCGTGGATTAGATTGCAAAAAAAAAAAAAGATAAACAAGAAATGATATATGTGCATCAGAAATGCTGAAGAGAATAAAAAAAAAACTCCTTGCGGGTCATTACTTTTCACCGTTAAGAAGTCTAAATGACCTGATGCAAGATATGAGTGCTGATGCAGGCCCTGGGCCAGCTGGAAGCAAGACAGTATCTTGGGGTAACAGCAGGACTGGAACAAGGAAGCTCAGACAGGTTTATCACTATCTATCCTTCTGTGAGACCAGTTCTAGCCTAGCCTTCTAATGTGAGCAAAGGCTGCTGGGTTTCTGAATACCCATCACTCTCTGAGACTTGTGGCTGGTTCTATCCTTGCCTTCAGATATCGAGTGAAGGTGGGCAGGTGTCTCACTACCCTTTACACTGTGAGATCTCTGACAAGGTGTATTCCAATTTAGCATGGTACCTTTTGTGGAAATTGGCATGGGAAAGTAATAATGGAGAAGCACAGGAGGTTCTGGTGTAATTTCTGGGTCCCCAGGTGGGGTCAGTACTAGTTTGTCTATTTTAGGCAGGGTTTTTTTCCTCCGAGAATAGGTGCAGGAACCCCCCCCCCCCCCCCCCCCACACACACACACACACACACTCAAATTTTTTATGTCACCTGTTGTCTTCGCCCCCCTACCCACCTCTTGTGTACCATCCCTTGGTTCCACGCACGACCCACTTCAGTGCTGCCACCCCTTTTAGAAAATATAGAACTAAATGATATTTTGTTTAAGAAATTTGTATGCAATTTTTCTTAACAAATAGCAGTAAAATAGATCCCCATGCAGCCAGCAACAATAGACCCTATCCTAGCCACAATAGATTAGCCCTCACACATTATACCCCTATTACAAAATCCTCCCCCCCCCAAGCAACAATGGGCCCCATTACAAAATACCACCCCACCAACAATGGGCCCCCAGCAGCAGCAAGCAATAATGGACCTCTCCCTCAACATATTAGATCCCTCCTAGCAACCACTGGCCCTCTCAACAAAACACACACCCCTTGCAACAATAGACTCCTTGGCAACAATAAATCCCCACCAGTTACAGTAGACCCCCCCCCCCCCCCCAGCAGCCCTTGCCATTACATACATTCGGTGCTGGAGGTACCGGAACTGCATTCCCCCACCTCCCTGCTGGAAAAAAGTCCTGATTTCAGGTTAATCTCTGCTTTTTGTAAAATTGAGTGTGTCGGCTTTAAAGAAAAAAAAAATGGATTCCACCACCTTTTTTTTTTTTTTTTTTTTTTTTTTTTTTTTTCTGGTGGGGAATTCTAGCAGGGAAGATTGAGGAAGGCTTCATATTTTTCCTTTTTTATACTTGTATAGAACATACTGTTGGTGAATAGCATGTTTAAGCGATCCTAAAATTAGTGTACTGCTTTTGCTGCCGATTGAGGCAATATATATGGGCAGTATAACAGTAGTGGAAAGAGTGAAATGCTGATTTTATGATTTGCACGGTTTTCTTTGAACTCTGGTTTTGGAGAAGTACCAGATCCTATTGCTTTCAGTATACTGCTAGGTCAACAACTTGCTTTGCTGTGTATTGAAGCTCAATGAATTTCTTTATATGGTGTAATCCCTCTAGCCTCATTCCTCCTGGACTCTGATTATACAAATCCATCCAGTCTATTGTAGTTTAGGCTGCAAAGCAGAGTACACTGTCAGTTGACCATCATGCTGGGTGTCCAGTGTGTCCCTGTGCCTTTAAGGAGGGCTGGGCTACCTCTGGGCTCACTTGGCCCCTATCCATTAGAATGCTTGTGCTTCCTCTGTAGATGATCAGACTGCAGAAATATTGGGGTGCCTTGGAGTGGCTCTGCAGCTTATGCATGTGTTTGCAAATGTGTGCTAACTAAACCCGTTTTAACGCAAACTGTTAGACAGGATAATTCAGTTGATAGCAGATTGAGCTGGGAATTATTTTTGGTTTAGTTTTGCATGCGTTGCTCTTCCATGTGCTCCTTGCTGTGAAGGCCAGTTTTAGGTGGGGCAGTGGCCAGCTTCTCAATTGACATGGTCCCACAAGGTTCTCCCCACCTTTTCACCACACCAAAAGGGAGATGGCAGAGCTCAGACCACATTTCACCTTGTTTTTGCTGGTTTCTGGTCCTTGATGCTTGTTCTGTTTTGTATCCATTGGAATCATTGCTGCTGGGTGGCACTTGTCACTTCCTATTCTGATGGAGGTAGAGCAGTCTTGACTAATCCTATGGCCAGTCTGTTAAAGCCTGTAGAGCAACAGGCAGTTTAAACAGTAGAAGATCTAGGAATCAGTGTAGCATTTGGGGGAGGGGAGTGGAGAGGTGTTTTTATTATATGTAGGTTTTTTTTAAACGTATACACCTGTTTGAGTTGCAGAAATGGTCAACTGTTGTAGGTTGATTTAATTAGGCTGGCCATACATGATACAATTTTCTTTCAGTTTTCTGTCAGATTTTCTTGAAATTTACCTTCCAAGTATGTAGTACGAAGGCCTGCCCAATTGGATACAAGTGAATGTGTTGTTTAGCTTTGACCTCACATTATGTGGTTTGTGGTAGATCTGACAGAAAATTGTACAACAAAAGTTGAACATGTATGGCCAGCCTTAGTTTTCAGTTTTTAGTGCCGGTTCACATTTCTGCGATGCGGGAACGCTGAGAATATACAGCGTGTTCCCGCATCACATCCGCACCCCTGGCAGTTCACACTGCCATATGCGATACACTGGGGGTGCCAATTAAAAGTTAATGACACCCCCAGATCAGATCGCATATCGCAGTGCGATCTGAAAGTTCGCACAGAATTGGATCGCACAAGTGAACCACCATGCAAAAAAAGGGTCCTGTGCGTGTTTTAGTGCGATTGCGGTGCAAATTCAGCCATACAAACTGTATGGCTGAATTTGCACCGCACAGACATCGCATGTAGTTTTAGGAGCAGTGCGCTCCGAATTACAGATCTTGTGATCGCACAAATGTGAACCGGGCCGGCACTTAGGGCTATCATTATTTATTTTTTTGCAACATTTTCTCTCAAGACTACTTTGTGCCGGTTCACACTGAAGCGGCACGACTTCAGGGGCGACCTTTGAAGTTGCGTGCACCACGACTTCAGCGCGACTTGCACAGACTTCACAGAATGAATGTCTATGCACGTCGCTCCAGGTCGCCCCGACGTAGTACAGGAACCTTTTTCTAAGTCGGAGCGACTTGTGTCGCTCCTATTAGAACAGTTCCTGTAGCACACAATTGACCGCGACTTGCCAAGCTGACAAGTCGCCTGACAAGTCGTACTAGTGTGAACCGGCACTTAAAGCTCTCCTGGGGATGTTTGTTATGAAATACATCTTTCACTATAGCATAGTTTTTTTTATTTTAATTTTTGTTCCGACCAATTCACATTGTGTTATCTTATGACCATTGATACAGCTGTATCCTAATAGCAATGAATGCAGTGGTGTGGACTTTTGTTCTTTTAGTATATTCTTTGCCAGTTCTATTACTCCCTGGCCCAAGGTGCTCTGTTTGCTTATTATCGAGACGCTAGTTTCTGTATAGCAAACTTGATGGGTCTGGTTTTTATTATTATTATTTTTTTTTTTTTCATTCAACCAGTGGGTTGAAAAAACAAAATGGACCTGATTTCCCCATCAGTACATTGGAGGTGGATGGGGGAATCGCTTCTGCTGAACCACTTTTGTGTTCTCAAAGTGGGGGAGACCCCCCCCCACCATCAGAATACACTGATCAGCGCTGTTGGCTGTGGCTGTCAGTGCTGATCGATTGGTATTTATCAGACAGGCTGGTTGTGCAGAAATCACCAGGGAGTTCATACACTAATTGAAATTCAGTCAGTCCCTGCTGAATCAGGGGTTTGAAAATGTCCCTTAGTCAACCCAGAACAGCAGGTGAAATTTCTTATTTTTCTGGGACCACATTATTCTTGATAGACTGAGATTTAGGTGTTAGGCATTATCAAATCCTTATTTTATGCAAGTGTTGCATTAAGCCATCAGAATGAATATTTTAGCAAAAATGCTTTACGACTTCTTATATCCAACAATATGACCTGTATTAGAATAGCAGAGGTTTAAAAAAGGCATGTATGTAATATGAAAAATAATTTTGTGGCTTTTCTGGACATTTTTTTTTTCTTGTTTAGAAGCAACTACCATACTGATTGACTTTTAAACTGCACATGTTCCAGTGTAATATAACGACATTTTATGGGTGGTTGTTGTTGTTGGTTGTTCTTCTTATTTATTTTTTACTTCCTTTCAGGCAAGTAATGATGTCCATCTTTACACTGGCCTGAAAACGATGGATGTTCCAGATCCTCCTCTGACAAAGATACCCAGGATTCCCACCATTCGTTTTCCTACAGGTATTAAAAATCTGCTGCATTATAATTTTGGGGGTTTGGCTGGATTTGTGGGTCTTGGCTGGATAAACCTAGTTCAGAAGTGATATTGTATTTAGATACTTGACTAATGTCCTATCATCCAAAGTGGTGGCGTTTTTACAGGAATAGTCAGCATTGATCTTGGCAGATGCAGGGCAATGGGGTCTCCCTCCCACAGATACAGGCAGATACAATCTTCGAGATTGTAGTGACTAGATCTCCTCCTATTCTGCAAATCTGATCATTACAAGGTGGTTTCTATCTATCTATCTTGGGTCTTAGAGTTTCCATTTGGCTTATGTTTTGAAGAATACAGCAGCAACGAGCCTCTCCTCTGCTCCTGTAGACACAGACTAAACCTCCAAGATGTGGAGAATAGAGCTAGTTTAGGTCTCATCTATGAAATCCCATTAGGAATGGCTATTCAACCCTGTAGACTCGATAAATTACCATAATATTTTAGGTGGTTCTGCATCCGTTTACCTGTATTCAGTTGCATGTAGATTTTTGCCAAGTCCTGCCTGTACATAAATATACAACTGTACCTACGAGAAAAGACAATCAGCAGTTAGCCAGTGCTTGCATAACTGCAATAATCACTTCAACCTGTCCTTTTTTTCTTAATACATTTAATTACTGTCTGATCTCTTATTTATTGCATTTTTTTTTTCCGTTTAGATGAATTACCCCGACCAGCTGTTATTGGACTAGGAGGGAGCAATGGATCATACGTAGACAGTGCTACGGCCATAAAGGAAATTCTAGCTTCTGTTTTAAAAATTCCAAGCACTGCTAAATCCACATTAACTGTGAATACGGATGTTCAGGACAGTGACCTAGAGAACTGGGGGGAAAGCAGCAATGATGATTCGGACAGTGATTCCGAATGTGCCCCATCAGGTTTCTCTTCACAGCGTGACATTCGATTGACTAGACACAAAGCAGCATGGGATAACTCAAAGTCAGACTCTCCTTTAACCTTTGCAGTAGAGTCAACCACTTCCTCACATAATGATCCCATCACAAGCCCAAAGACTAGTGATACTAAAATGAGACTTTCACCTTTCCTGAAATGTGGAGATGTACTTTTAACTGGATCCATCGCCTCGCAACCAAATTTTACTTTGAACTCCCAAAAAGACAGACGCTTCTCTTCGCCTAATCTTTCCAGTCTGAATCTTAATTTAATTTTGAATCCAAATTCACATGATCCCCCATCAGAAAAAGACCTTATACCTTTACTTTCAGCCACAGTGGATGCTGACACCTGTACTGTGGAAGACGGCAAGACTTTCCACCGTAGGTCAAAATCCTATTCCTGCATTCCTAAAGGTAACTTGTACTTTTTGGCACACAGCACTGGTGTTTTGATTGGTTTTACAGTTTTTGTATGGCATGAAGTGTAGTGACACCTTGATAGCTTTACTTCCACTTTTTGTAGAGACATCATGATAACATGAATTGCTGTTTTGTGAATTTCCATTTTCCTTTCATGTTTCTATGGATTGGAAAGCTTGGGGCCAGTTCAATCCCAATCCCTGCATTCAGTATGTTTCCACGTGCTTTTGTAATGCATTCCTGCGTTTGTTTTGTTTTTTTACATTTAAAAAAATCTATATTTTTAAATTAATATGCTAGCATTTCCTTTTGAAGTTATTTCCTTTTTTCTTCCCCTGGTTCTCCATAGTTTGGTGTGTGGATAATCTAAGTGCTAAGGGTGTCTACCCTACAGGCAATCATGGTGCTGGCCTCTGCAGTGTTCTGGTTTGTTTACACATGTTCTGCTGCGGAAAAGTGTGTGTGTGTGTAAGATTAAAAAAGCCAAAGATGTTTAACTTTTCCCCAGACTATCCAGAAAAAAGGAAAGCCCAAGCTGCAAGAGCTAAAGTGGTTTTAAAGTCTCAAGGTTTTTTACCTTCATATATTCTATGCATGAAGGTAAAAATCCTGTGTGCAGCAGTGAAAAACCACTGCAAAGAGCAGGTAAGTATGGCATATTTATTAGACTTCATTGCTTACCTTACCATGCTCCGGAGCGTGGTTTCCTCTCCCACTGGCACTGAGGGTGGTCCCTTGGCCTCCTCGCTTATAATGCAGGGCTAAGGGCTTTTAAACCTGTGTTGTGCATGGAGGAGGCAGTTGTATGACTGCAGCTGGGAGCACTTTAGAGAGGAGGCCATGTGAGACCGATTGCAGCATCGGGGGGGGGGGTAAAGAGAGAGACCCCGCTGGAGTTAGAAGTAATAGAAGTATTACACTACTCTTAGGCAAAAACAAGCATTTAACCTTTGCAGTGTGAAGTGTGTTTTTTTTCCTAAAAATATGTAGCAGAAATCAAATTGGCCTAAAATGTTAAATTTAATTTTTTTTTGGTGAATGTTCTATAGCAGAATGTGATATATATATATATATATATATATTTTTTTTTCTTCAGAATTGTCGCTCTTCTTTTTTTTTTTTTTTTTTTTTTTTTTTTGGGCAAAAAATAAAAATCGCACAGGTGATCAAATACTACCTAAAAGCTCTATTTGTGGGAAAAAAAGGACATACATTTTATTTAGGTACAGCGCGTCACACAACCGTGCAATTAAAGTCCGTTAAAGTAACGCAGTGCCGAATCACAAAATATGGCCTGGTCATTAAAGCGGATTTCCACCCAGTGAACGTTTTTTTTTAATAAAAAAACCCTCGGGACAGTCAGGGCTAGTGCATTCCACAATGGATACCCTCTGATCTGTCCCGGGTTGCACTTACCTTTTAGAAGAAATACTTACCTTGAAAATGTATTCTCCAGCACTGCCATCTCAGGTGTGGGCAGCTTGAAGCCAGCGCGATCCTCTTCAGTCTTCTTCGGTCCCACGATGCACTGCACCGGCCCCGCCGTCACTTCCGGTTCCGCAGCGTCATCCCTGCACAGCTTCTGGGCATACCCAGAAGCTGTTTTGCAAGGTATGACGGCGCCTGCACCGGAACTGACGTCGGGGCCGGTGCAGGCGCATTGATTCCTGGGAGCGATGACGTTCAGCTCCCAGGAATCACTGCATGCCAGGAAGTGACGACTCGCCGCGGCCGCCGAGGGGAGGAAGAGGAAGTAAGGTGAGTATATTTTCTTCTAAACCAGGTAAGTAAAAAAAAAAATAAATTGCGATTATCCATTTGTTTTTCAGGTGACCCGGAGCGAGAAGATGGAGGTAAGTATAATTTTAGGGTGGAACTCCACTTTAAGGGGGCAAATCCTTCCGGTGTGATTAATAAGTGATTATTGCATGGCTCCTGAGCATTTATGTGTAAATATAGCCTGTGTCTTTGAGGATGTTGAGAGAGATGTTATTACTCCTCAGTAGCAGCGCAGAGCGCTTTTCACTAACCTCAAATGATGTTTTATGGGATTTCTAATTGAATGCAAGATAAAACTCATTACTTATACCATTACAGGACTATATAAAAAAACAAAAAAAAAAAAAGTTGAGATTTAAAATGAGTTTTAATACATGCTTAAAATTGCTGCCATGTGAGGTGCTGTAAGCAATGTTTAGAGAAAGGCAAATTATAATAACTGGAGGATTGCAGATATAGGAAACGTCACTATTCTAAATCAGCCACTTGCCAAGCTAGAAGAATCTTTGTACCAAAGTTGTTCTTCAAGTTTCTTGCATTCCAGAAGAACCAGTAGGACCACATTCGTTTTAAGACTATTTACAGCTTGCTTTTGTAAAGTGGATGCTTTTCTTTTGGAGGTGTTTTTTTTTTTTTTTTTTTTTTTTTTAGAATGCCAATACATGGAGGAACAATTCATGTTTTATAATTTAATCTAGTGTATGACTACTGAAATGAGAAATTCCCCCTTGATGTTTGAAAGAATCAGTGTACGTAAAAATACCTGTCACATAGCTGGGTAATTCAATCAGACTCAACTGACCTAAATACTCCACTGTCAATTAACCAGCCAAGCAGGAAGCAAGCAAGATCTTAAAGTGGCCGTAAACCCCTGAAAATGAATAAAGCATATATCCTTCTGTAGTGTACTTGCCTCAATTCAAATCAATGAGTGTGATTTGTCTATGTCTTCCCTTTGCTATCTAAACAAGTCACTTCTAACAGGTTATGCCAATACCCCAGAATCGTGGGAGATACCAAACCCCCCCACAAGCGCACAGAAGATGATTGGCAGCCTCAGCTATGCATGTTTCCCTATGAGACGGTGTGTGTATTACACTTGTCTCCCTGCTCTATGCTGTGCAGTGTGTGATGTCAGATCTCTGCCCCCTGCCTTCTGGATCTGAGAACATAGCTTTTGATCTGTTTACTTTGAACTTCTCTAGAGAAGAGTGGACTACAGATAAACAGGTACCACTTGCATAGATGGATTTGTTTCATATGTGTGTATCGCCTGAGGATAGTCTCTTTAATGTGGTTGTAAACCCTTACGCATATACTAACTAAAGTAATGTTTGCCAGAACTCCTTCTTAAGGCTACTATTGAGTGTATTCACACACTACCCCCACACACACATTTTTTACTATTGAGGGTAAGTGTAAGGTGTGCTTAATACTGAATGCCAGGAACAACTTCTTCATATAAAATAACTTGTCTTACTGTAGAAGTGCAGCTGCTGCTGTACATCTAGCTCTAATATTGTTTTTATTATCTTGTTCTAAAGCGAAGTATATGTGACCCATTTCTGTCCAGAGGAAATTACACTTAACAATGATGTGGATGAAGGATGGCATCGTTGTCCTTCCTAAGCGCTCATGTACTCGAATGTCTAGTTTTTAAGCTTTTTTTTTTTTTTTTTTTACTTTTCTAAACACAACTCTCTTTTTGGGCTGGTATACACAGGGGCATAAACCTGCATGGTGTATAGATCAGTAAAATGAAATTAAAAAAAAATATATATCTCTTATATCTCTTATATACAGTATCTGTGTTGCTGGCTATATGTTATGCGCATACGTATGTATACACGCATACGACACCCCTTAAGAAAAGCTAGAAGAATTTTTAGAAGTGTGTAAATGTACTCCTAAAAAAATACTATACAGCCCATCGTGTTTTTACGCAGGAACTTTCTGGCAGAATCTGATTATTCATATATCAGTACTGGAAGTTCCGAATGGTTAATGTTTGTCCTATTTTCAAGTGTCGCGTTTATGGCTGCTGTAGTCCCAGTCTAGTAGTGTACAACAGCCTCGGCTAATAGAGAATCTGAATATTGAGTCCTAAACTGTGCCGGTTTACCCGATTTAAAAAAAGTGTATTTCTCTTTTGTTCATTGACGGACACAGCTCCTGATTCTTTTTAACCATTGGGTTATACTGCCCCCTTCAAGAATAGGACACTAGGCAGGAAAAAGCTGGACTACGCCTATGGGGCAGTCCCAGGGGATATACTCCCACTTCCTGCTATAGGTACTTAGTTGTGTTTTTTTTTTTTTTTTTTTTTTTTTTATCCCTAGTCAGCACTAAGGACCTAGTTCTTTGCTGGGATCTCTGGTCCTGGCTTTTTTTTTTTTTTTCATTTTAAATGCATTTTTTTCTGTTTTTTGTTTTTTATCTTGTGCCTATGAGAACTACAATCAAGCGAGCGCGTGCTGACCGCGCTGTGACATAGCCCCACTGGAGGGGGACTGGCCTGCAAATTAAACGTCTCGTAAGGACACATACGAATTGGCTTCAGCCTGAGTCGCAGCGTTTCCTCCTGGCTGACAGCACCCACAATACGATGGAGCCTGTTCCTGGTGTGCTAAGCAGCTATCACTCCACTACCCCTGGAGGGTTTTGTGGTGGACATGGGCCCCTCCCTGGGATGGTCGGACCCCCGGGTTCCCTCCCCCTTAGCCCCTCTAAAATTTTGGTCACTTTGGGTCTTTTGGCCCCCCCCACCCCTCCTCCCTGGGTGAGGTTATGAGCTGGCTGTTGCCACGTGCTCTTAGGGGGGCTTGTTGGAGTTGCTGCTGACCGGGCTTTCCTGGTGCGCAACAGGGGGTTGAGCAGGGGTCCCTGCCATCTTGGGGGTTGGTGACCTGGGCAGGGTTGTCCTCTGGGCTCCCTGTGGCATTGTTTGGGCTGGGGGAGCGGATATTTTAGCATCCACGGGCCTCACGGGGCCAGATCTGGCTGAAAATTTAGGCCACGGCTTTGAGGCCTACTACTAAGAAACTAAGTGAGGCAGCCCCTGTGAGCATGGCTAAAGCCACTGCCTCCTGTTTGGGAATCCACCTTCCCCTCTGCTGCTCCTGGGTGGTTGGCTCTGCTGGGGCTTGTGTCTTGGGGGCTGGGCGCCCTCAAAAATTTAGGCCACGGTCTACTAGGCCATGCGGCAGAGTTGGGCGCCGCTGTTGGGGGGGGGGGGGGCAGCCCCACCGCATGTAGTTGAAGCCCCCACTTTTCCTTTGGCATTTGCTGGGCTGAGGATCCATGCAATTGCACCTGGGCCCCCACAAAAAATTTAGACCGCGGCCTGCTGGGCCATATGGTCAGCTTGGCACCTCATTAGGACCGGGTGGCGCTGTGGGGGTGCTTCAATTTTAATGAGTCTTGCCCCCATTATTATAGAGTGCGCTTCAAAAATATATCAAACGTAACCTTTCTCAATGTGACCACAACAATTGTGAACAAAAAGAACAATCGCAAAAGAGTCTCTCAAATGTGGAAAATGTCTGCATCAACTTCAAAACAATGGTGAAAAATAAATCTGTGCCAAGGTGACGTGAAGAAATGCAGACAAATGGTGCTTCACAATCTTAAATAATAGCTGTGCCCAGGTGGCCTCTTACCACAAACCAATCCAATAATAGCGTAATAACTGGTGAAGTGGATGAAGTTGGGTTCTTACCAATTTTAAGGGAAAAATGAGCTTGAAACTGTTGTAACAAGGAATCCAATTGCTGGTCAGCTTGGAATGGTATACTCTCACTGAGCTGAATGGATCCAACAGCTCCTCAAATGTATGGATCCGGAATTCGTCAGGGTTCAACCGCCCAGGAAAAGTTCCCACAGAAAAGAGGGGGGGACTGCATTACCCTTATATTTTATTAATAAAAGAAAGGCAAACACTTTAATCCAATGCAAATGAAGACAATGCTCTTTAAATTCACGGCCGCCTGCAGTGCGGTCCGTGACCTGTAACAGCGCGGCTTGCTCCCTCCGACGCGTTTCCACTGAGGAGTCGGCTTCTGGGATTGGAGCGCTAAATTACGCTATTATTGGATTGGTTTGGGGTAAGAGGTCACCTGAGCAGAGCTATTAAGATTGTAAAGCACCATTTGTTTGCATTCCTTCACGTCACCTTGGCACGGATTTATTTTTCACCATTGTTTTGCCGTTGATGCAGACATTTTCCACATTTGAGAGACTTTCTTTTGCGATTGTTCTTTTTGTTCACAATTGTTACGTTTTTGATATATTTTTGAAGCGCACTCTATATAATTTATAATTCACCATTTATACATTATATTTCTTCAATTCTAATTTTTTTCCAGTGCTGCTTCCACTTTATCTCTATTGATTCGCGCACCTTTCACTTTCACACCTATTGCCCCCATTATTGTGTGGGGCACCTGCCTTGTTTTAGTGAGGGTAGCCTGCCTGCGCGTCCATATCACAGCGGGCGCCCCCCTTTTGAAGGGGCTATGTCCTAATATATGTCCTCTATGTAGGGCTCGGAGGGTGACCCCCTTGTTTTTTTTTTTTTTGCGGGGTCCAATAGGTGGTCCATTTGTGGACCCTTGGCCGGTGTCCCCTTTGCGGGATCGCAGTCAGCGGCCTCCCCTGATGGTTATGTTTTTGGGGTGAGCTCAGTATATAGCGACCCTACTGGATCTGCGTCCATGCACCCTGAGTGCTCAGTGCGGATGATTCCTCTGCTCCTCTAGCCACGCTTAAAATAGGCGCTGGTGGATGCACTGTTTGTGTCAGCGTGTGAAACTTTAAAAATGGGGGTTGCAGCTGACGCCATGTCGGGAGGCACCGGTTCCTTTTGGCACCCCACAGTCCCCCACAAAGTGGTGAGGGTGTTCCTCTTTCTGTTTACCTTGACAACATTGTCACAAAACAGTGGGGTTGTCCAAAACGCAGTGGTTGCCAGGTGTTTTTTAATTTGTGGTATCCTTATGAGGATTTTCTGCTTAAAAGGTGGACGGTCCCACCTGTAGTGGACTTGCCGGTTTCCAGATCAAATTGAGTTACCATCATCCCGGCTGAGGAGTCCCTGACCTTTACAGGTCCAGCTAATAAGAGGGCGGATGCTCTGGCCCGCCATATGTGCTCTGTGGCTGGTTCGGCAATTAGGCCGGTAAATACTATTGCCCTGGTGTCGCAAACTCCCCCATGTTGAGGGCGTGTGGCCCTATTATGGTCCAGGGGGGGTGGGGTCGCTCGCTCGTCCCCTCCCCTTTTCTGGCCTGCCAGGCTGCATGCTTGGATAAGGGTCTGGTATGGATTTTGGGGGGGGGACCCCACACAGATTTTTCGGCGTGGGGCCTCACCTCAAAATCCATACCAGACCCAAGGGCCTGGTTTGGAACCTGGGTGGGATCCCCACACCGTTTTCTTCCCATTTTTGGCTTGAAGTTCCCCCTCAAGATTCTCATCCTGATCCGACTTGCGATGTGCCTTCCATTCAAATCAATAGGCTCCCATAGGGAACCATTGATTTTCAAAAAAAACGTATAACGTGGCTGTATAAGCAATGTTAAGCCACGTTTACCAGCCATTAGCAGCATCAGACGTTTTTACAGCTTGACACAGCTCCAGAACGCACTGGTCCTGGGGTTTTTTTTTTTTTTGCAGCTCAAAAATGCCTATGCCACTTGGAGCTCCTAAAAGCCCTGTGTGTGCATGAGGCCATAGAATAACCTGGAGGGGTGTTTTTAAGCTGCAAAAAAAAGTCTGATGCTCTAAACAGCAGCTGCAAAAAAAACCCTGTGTGCATGGGGCCTTTAAGTGGTTAACCTTCCTTCAATGGGGGGTTGAACAGAATTTGGCCTTTGCATACCATCAAGGGCCAGGTATTGGGATTTGGCGGTCTTTTTCCAACGACCTTTGGCCACACACTCCCTGGTGCGTACCTTTTTTTTTTTTTTTTTTCTTCAGGGTGTCCGAGATTTGGTTCCTTTGGTGCTGCTCCATTGCCGCCCTGGAATCTTAATGTGTTGCTTTCAGCTCTAATAAAGATTCTCTTTGAAAATATTCGGGGGGTTTCCCTGCTTACGCTGCCCCAGAAGGTGACCTTGACTTGGTGGCTATCACCTCTGCATGCTGGATGTCTGATCTGACGGCGTTATCCTGCCATTCACCTTTATGGTAATTCACAAGGATTAGGTGGTGCTTTGCCTCTGTCACTCATTCCTTCCTAAGGTGGTCTCTGACTGTCATTTGAAGACATTGTCTTCCCTGTGTCCCAGGCCTAAACCTCTTAAGGAAATTGCCTTTCATGTCTTGGATGTGGTCCGGGCAATTAGGGTGTACCTGGCAGCTACGTAGTCTTATAGGAAATTAGACTCTCTATTTGTGCTCACAGACGGACCTCACAAAGGGTTGCCCACTTCTTCAGTGACCATCTCCAGTTGGACCAGATGGTGGTTCAGGCCTATTGCATCAGGGTTCAGGTTCCTCCTTTCCCTGTTTAGGAGCACTCTATCAGGGTGTTTAGTTTCTCCTGGGCTTTCCATCATCAAGCATCAGTGACACAGGCTTGCAAGATGGCCACCTGGTGGATGGTGCACGACGACCTAGCTTTTGTAAAGTGGTTGTGTTGGCATCTGCGGATGCTTCTTTTGGCCTGCAAGGTTTTTGCTGGCTGCTGTTTAGAGGACCACCTGGTCCTCTTTGAGGGTTTATTGTTTTTTCAGGCGAGTTCCAATTGTTTATGGTTGAGCTCCATGTTACCTGGTTGGCTATGATTTTCCTTGGAAAAACAGGAAGGATAATACCCCAGATCACCACAGTACTCCCTAATAGTTAAATCAGTAAAAGGTAAAGCACCAGAAGGTGCTGCTCCTATATCACAGTGAACTATGCAGTCTCCAACCCCAAGATATGTGTGTGTATGTGTGTGTATATGTATATATATATATATATATATATATATATATATATATATATATATATATATATATATATATATATATATAGTGTATGTGTAACACCTAGGTAAATGGTGTACACAAGAAATTGGGTTGATGGCGGACACACGGCGCATTTAAAAACAGACCTTTTTTTTAAACCTTGATTAAATGAATTATAAGGCACAACCACAGCATGTCAAATGTTGTCTAATGGGGATAAGGGAAAGACCAACAGCTGCTCATACTTTACCCAAGTTCATACATAGGCCAATCACCACAGTATCGACCGATTATAATCTGGATAAACCATATAAACAGTCTCGGATTAGGTGGATGTAGGTAGAACAAGGTAGCTGTGCAGTCACTGGGAGGTGGGGAGGTCCCTCTCTGGAGCAATATCTGAACAATTTATTGTTGAAATTGCTGATTAATGACAACTAACCATAGAGGTGTATGACAAGTAGTCAAAGATTGTGGCAGAGGAGGCACTTCAGTTACAACATGTAGATAATCAGGTTATGTGTCCATTGCTCATCCATCCATCTGCTCATGGATCAGGATCCCAGAATTGCAGATGGCAGGCAGTTGATAGATGGTAACAAAGAAGATACTTCAGCCACAAAGTAAGGATTTGGAGCAGATTATGTATCCATCAATCCATCCGCTCATGGATAACAGTTCTCAGTTATGTGATGATCGCCAAACCAGTGGCTAGTAATAGGTTAGATAGCATGTAGGCTACACTCAGCATGTATATAGAGATCACTCGTGGTCAGCAGGAGAGGTTGGAGTTCAGGGGGGAGTCACTGTACAAGAAGCCGATATTCCCTAGTACAGTGATGACAAACCTTGGCACCCCAGATGTTTTGGAACTACATTTCCCATGATGCTCAACTACACTGCAGAGTGCATGAGCATCATGGGAATTGTAGTTCCAAAACATCTGGGGTGCCAAGGTTCGCCATCACTGCCCTAGTAGATAACCTGTTCGAGAACAAATGTGGATCTCAGTGTATCAGGGTAATGCAGGCATGTAGGTGAACACTCACCCCTATAGACCTCCACCAAGTGCCACACTGGTGCTGGTCTCCAAGAGCCGTGTTGTGCTGATGCTGCCGCCGTCTCTCTTCCATCCAGTAACCACCTCCCGCTCAAACAACTGCTTTCAGCTGCATGGTGTATGTTGGCTGGTCATAACCCGAGGTCACGTCAGTGCTGGTGACGGGAAACTGACGCGTTTCGTTGGCAAGCGACGCCAACTTCATCGGAGCCAAGCTGTGGAGCAACAGGATGAACGATGTGCAACAATATAATTGAGATAAGAGCCCTGGACCACTGCTATAAGTGTCCCAAGTAGGACCAAAAGATGTAGTCGAGATTGGTGACCCAATAATCTACCAAACCATCATTATTAATTATTTCAGGGTTGGATATCCAAGTGGACTTGGTTCTCGCATCGCAGCTAATTCGCAGGCAGTTCACACTGCTGTCTGCGAACCGCTGCAGTTGTCAATACAAATTTAATGACACCCCCAGATCAGGTCGCAGATTGCAGTGCGAACTGTTAAATGGTGCAGGAATCAGATTGCATAGGTGTGAACATCCATGCAATCACATTCTAGTGCGGACCGAAAAAAGTCCTGCACCACTTTGGGCCGAATGCGTTGCAAATTCAGCCATGCAAACGGTATGGCTAAATTTTGCATTGCACAGACATCGCATATGATGTGCACAGCAATGCAGTGCGAATCAAATGCGATGTCTCACATCGAAATAGTGTGAACCCAGCCTTAAAGTGGTTGTAAAAGCAGAAGGTTTTTATTTATCTTGATGCATTCTATGCATTAAGAGAAAAACCTTGTGTGCAGCAGCCCCCTAAAACTTACCTGAGGTCCAACCAGATCCAACAATGTTGTAAGAGAGATTCGGCTGTGACGCCATTGGTTCCCACTGCTGTCAGTTAGTGAGCCAATGAGAAGAGAGAGGGCCGGACTTCGGCTCCATGTCTGAATGAACACAGGGAGCTGCGGCTCGGCTCAGGTGCCCTCATAGCAAGTTGCTTGCTGTGGGGGTACTCAACAGGAGGGAGGGGCCAGGAGCACCCAAGAGGGACTTGAGAAGGGGAGGATCTGGGCTGCTCTGAGCAAAACCACTGCACAGAAAAGGTAAGTATTATGTGGTATTTTTAACAAAAAAAAAAAAGACTTAAGTATGCGATGCATACCAGCACATTATGACATTACCTTTCAGGTTAGAGAAAAAATATAAATAAATCACCCAATGGTTTGCTACCGCTTTAAATTCATCAAGGGGGTGAATAAGGTTCAGGAGGGCAGTTTTTTTTTTTTTTTTTTTCCCCCAATATGAAGCCAAAATCAAGAACACGGGACATGACTTCGAACAACTGGAGGAAAGTTCAGAACTAATTTTAGGAAGTATTATTTTACTGAAAGGTTAGTTGATGCTTGGAATAAACTTCCAGCAGAGGTAGTGAGACAGTCATCTGTAAATGGCTTCAAACATGCTTGGGACAAACCTAGATCTATACAAAAGATTACAAAAAAAAAAAATACAAAACCTGTTTAAAAAAAAAAAAAAAAAAGCCAAACCAAAAGAAAAACCAACTTGATGCACTACTCGGCCTTTTTTCTACCGTCACTTTTCTATGTTTGTTTCTATATCCTGATTTAGTGTTTGGGAATCTTTTGAATATAGTGTTAGCTTAACCTCCCAACACTTAAAAACTATGAGATCATTCAGTAACTTTATTGTGTTATATCTTACTTTTCTTCAGCAGCTGAGAATTTGGTGACTTCAAGCACAGAACTCAAGCATGACACTGCTGAAAATCTCTTTGAACCAGCCGTAAACTTGGAGAAAGTAAGAAGTTAATTTTCTTGAGTTTGTCATTTTTTTTTTTTTTTCTGTCCAGTGTGTGAACCTAAAAAAAATATATCATAACCAGGGGTGCTTGTACCAATTGTATGTCCTAACCTGAAAGATGCCAAGCCTAACGTGCTCTGTTAGAAGCTCCCTACAGAACATCTGCTGCTGTCTTTACTTCCATATATTATATATCTTTATTTTTTTTTATTGGGTTGCCATAGATATTTGGAAGCTGCCAATAATGCAGACAATTTACGTGACTATTTATTTTGTCTGGCTGTATACTGGACTTGCACTGAGTGTGTGTACATTTGGGTGTCCAGAGGGGGCAGGCACAGGCGTACAGGACCTTAGACCTTTTTACACTAGATTGTTGCAGTAACACAGGTTACCACCATTAATGCAATTTTTAGTGGGGTACTATTCATTTTGAATAGAAGCTCAGCACATTAGCATTGTAGTGCACCATGACACAAGATGTGAACCATTTGTGCTCTGTGATGCGTTGAGCTGTAACAAAATGCTGCAA
>NC_138769.1:546029876-546034876 GCF_965119305.1 Pelophylax lessonae | reverse complement strand
CCCTTGCCAGACAATTTGGCTCAAAACCTATAACGGTTCCCGATTTTAAAATCTTTCTGGGCCTTTCCCCGAACATGGGCATAACCAAAAAGTGAATTGCGGCTATATTGGTCCACTAGCCCAATTCACCATATGTGCGTGTACTCTGCCTCCATGTCCAGGGCGAGATACAAGCAAGTTCTGCGATTTTCGCATTTCAACGACAATGAAATCTGTCGTCCTCGGGGAGACCCTGAATATGATCGGCTCCACAAAATTTGGCCCCTCATAGACCACTTCAATCAGCGGTTTGCCGCCTTGTTTACGCCTGAACAAGTTGTCTGCGTTGACGAGTCCCTGATTAAGTTTACTGGCCGCCTTGCTATGAAACAGTACCTCCCCAGCAACCGTGCCAGATACGGGGTCAAGCTCTACAAGCTCTGTGACAGGGCCACAGGCTATACAGTTAGTTTCCGGGTCTATGAGGGAAAAGATAGCACTGTGGAGCCCCCCAACTGCCCAGATAGTTTGGGACTTGGTGTCACCCTTATCCGGAAAGGGGTACCATTTGTACATGGACAACTTTTACACAAGAGTGCCACTATTTAGTCATCTTCTTGAATTACAAATTGGCGCATGTGGCACCGTGCGACCTAATCGCCGGGGCTTCCCCCAACGGCTTGCAAATTCCCGTCTTAGTCGGGGGGAGAGAGCCTGCTTGAAAACAGACAAATTGCTTGCAGTGAAGTGGAGGGATACACGGGATGTTTTTGTTCTGTCCTCCCTTCACGCAGACACGACGATCCAAATTTCTACGGCAACTGGCTTATGGAGAAACCCCTCTCTGTCCACGACTAGAACCTTAATATGGGAGGGGTGGACCTTAACGACCAGCTTTTGGCACGTATTTAGCCCGTAAAGCCTGACGCTGGTACAAAAAAGTGTCTGTTTATTTATTCCAATTGGCTATGCTGAACGCCTTTGTCCTATACAGGGCGTCAGGACTAACTGGATCCTTCCGAGAATTCCAGGAAGCGATCATCAATGCCTATCTGTACCCAGGAGGTATGCCTGCCCAACTTCCCCTTCCAGATGCAGTGAGCCAGCTGCATGAGAGACATTTCCACATGTCCTCCCGAGTACCCCTACCCAAAGACGCCTCAAAAGAATATGTGGTGTCTGTAGCAGGCGCAGATGTAGGTGTGACACCCACTATTATTGTCCCTGATGTCCTGACTAACCTGGTCTCTGCATCGGGGAATGTTTCGAGCGCTACCATACAGTAGTGGAGTTTTAGTGTAGGGTACAGCACAACATAGTGTAGGGCACACAAACACAAGGTCTCGAAAGATGTTCGATGGCTATCGACATTTTGAGAGACCCAAGCTGGAAAATTGCAGTTCACAGAAAAAACAGTGTTACAAAAAAAATTAAAAATCCAAAAACAGTTGTCGTGTCAGTCATTTTTATGTTCTTCTACTCTTCCTACTGTACTTTTACTGTACTTTGTTTGTTTTTCATTCTTTTGTTAACCTGTTTCTCTTGCAGGTACCCGTCGGCTGCCACATTGATTTTATATATTCTGACACAAACAGCGTTTGCGCACAGCATATATGGATACCTCTGATGGCAGCAGCTGTGGTAGGCTGATTTCACCACTGCAGTTAAAATACCTTTAGGTATACATGGAATATTGTCATGTATCCCCACCATTAACATCAGTGGGTGGCTGTTTGGGCGGTTAATGGTGTGTAATACTACACAATATTCCTCTGGTGATTTCTGTTAGGTTCTCTTTTTTTTCGTTCAGCCCACAGGCTGCATGGAAAAAAAAAACCTACACTATATGCCAAGCAAGGACCAGCAATGTACTGGTACATTGCTGGACTTTGAGTGGTTATACCCGGATGATGCCTGCAGATTTAGGCATCACCTTGGTATTGTTTTTTACAGCCAGCGGTCGGCTTACATGTAAAAGCAATCCTAGCGGATAATTGGCCGCTAGACTGCTTTTACATGCAGTGGGAGGGGACTCCCCCCCCCCCCCCCTACCGCCGCCTTCCGTGGTTTTTCTCGGGCTCTCCTGTCCCACGGGTTAACCCGAGAGTGCAGCCGGTGGTTCAATTATCTAAAAAATAGAGCTGATTGGAGATGAGAATGGCTCCAATCATCTCTATGGCCTAAGATACCGGAAGCTACAAGCATTTCATGACTTCTGTTTCGACAGAAATAAACAGTGCCATTGGGAAATTGGGAAAGTATTTTATCACACCAATTTTGGTGTGGTCAGATGCGTTAAGGTCAGAGGAGAGATCTAGAGTCTAAAAGACCCCAAATTTTTTAAAAAAAGAGTACCTGTCACTACAGATTGCTATCATAAGGGATATTTAAATTCACTGTGATAACAATAAAAAATTATGAAAAAAAAATAATGAAAGGAAAGGCGTCAAAATAACATAAAAAGCAAAAAAAAATCAAGCCCCCCCCCCTGTCCCCCCGTGCACAGGCATGCGCAATTTTTAAAGCATGTCATATTTTGGTATCTATGTACTCGGCATAAGATCATCTGTTAAATTTTACCAAACAATTTGGAATTATATAATGTATTTGTGCATTAAATTTGAAAAAAATGTATTTTTTTCACAGAAATTGCGTTTGGAAAATCTGTGCGCAAATACCGTGTGACAAAAAAAATTTCAACATCCACCATTTTGTTCTATAGGGCCTCTGCTTTAAAGAAATATATAATGTTTGGGGTGCAAAGTAATTTTCTAGTAAAAAAAAAATATTTTTTCATGTAAACAAAAAGTCACAGAAAAGGCTTGGTTTCAAGTGATATGTGGTTTTCAAGAGTGGGTGATGTGTGGCTAAGATTGAGCATAAAATGCCGGGACAGTTCAAACACCCCCAAAATTACCCTTTTTTGAAAAGTAGACACCCAAAGCTATTTGCTGAGAGGCATATTGTGTGTTTTATATTTTGCCCTGAGTTTTGGGAAGGTGACAATTTGTTTTGTTTTTTTGTTTTTTTTTTACACAAAGTTGTCACTAAATGATATATTGCTCACACATGCCATGGGTATATGTGAAATTACACTCCAAAATGCATTCTGCTGCTTCTCCTGAGTACAGGGATACCACATGTGTGAGACTTTTTTTGGGAGCCTAGCTGTGTACGGGACCCCGAAAATCAATCCCCACCTTCAGGTTTTCTAATGGCGTAAATTGCTTATTTTACCTCTGCACTACCTGTCGCAGTTTCAGAGGCCCTGAAATTTCAAGATAGCACAAAACCCCCCCAAATGACCCCATTTTGCAAAGTAGACACTCCAAGCTATTTGCTGAGAGACATGGTGAGTATTTTGCAGCTTTCATTTTTTTTTGGGAAAATGAAGAAAAAACAGGAAAATACATTTTTTTCCTCTTTTTTCAATTTCCAAAACTTTGTGACAAAAAGTGAGATAATAATTATAAGAAAACTGATATTTAGCTACATATCTTTGACAAAAAATCTCAATGAGCTTATTTTTATTGGTTTGCGCAAAAGTTATAGCGTCTACAAACTATGGTGTAAATACTGGAATTTATGCAGCTTTAATTTCTGACTGTCTATCTCATTTCATGAAGTGCTAAAATGGCAGGGCAGTACAAACCCCCCCCCCCCCCCCAAATTACCAATTATTGGAAAGTAGACATCCTAAGGAATGTCCTGAGAGGCATGTTGAGCTCACTGAATATTTCATTTTTTTGTCACAGGTGTTTGAAAAATGACTAAAAAAAAAAACCTTTTTTTTTTTTTTTACACAAAGTTGTCATTGAAATGATATATTGCTTACACATGCCATGGGTATATGTGTAATTATACCACAAAATATATTCTGCTGCTTCTCCTGATTACAGGGATACCACATATGTGAGAATTTTTGGGAGCCTAGCTGTGTACGGGACCCCAAAAACCAATCCCCACCATCAGAATTTCAAAGGGCGTACATTTTTCATTGCATTTTCTCACTACCTATAACGGTTTAGGAGGCCCTGAAATGTCAAGATACCACAAACCCCCCCCCCCCAATGACCCCATTTTGGAAAGTAGACACCCCCAAGCTGTTGGCTGAGAGGCATGGTGAGTCCATGGAATATTTTATATTTTGCCACAAGTTTTGGGAAAATTACAGTTTTTTTTTAAATTTTGTTTTTTAACACAAAGTTGTCACTAAAAGATACATTTCTCACACATGACATGGGTATATGTGGAATGACACCACAAAATACATTCTGCTACTTCTCCGGAGTATGGGGATACCACATGTGTGAGACTTTTTGGGAGCCTAGCTGTGTACAGGACCCCGAAAACCAATCCCCATCTTCAGGTTTTCTAATGGCGTAAATTTTTGATTTTACTCCTTACTACCCATCACAATTTTGGAGGCCCTGAAATTTCAAGATAACGCAAAACTCCCCCAAATGACCCCATTTTGGAAAGTAGACACCCCTAGCTATTTGCTGAGAGGCATGGTGAGTCCATGGAATATTTTATATTTTGCCACAAGTTTTGGGAAAATTACATTTTTATTTTTTATTTTATTTTAACACAAAGTTGTCACTAAAATATAAATAGCTCACACATGCCATGGGTATATGTGGAATGACACCCCAAAATACATTCTGCTGCTTCTCCTGAGTACAGGGATACCACATGTGTGAGACTTTTTGGGAGCCTAGCTGTGTACAGGACCCTGAAAAGCAATCACCACTTTCAGGTTTTCCAAGAGCCGGCTCACACTGTCGCAACCACTAAAGTCGCCTCATAAAGGGGCGACTTCTAGCGTGATTTCAGCGTGACTTTGCGCGACTTCGTGAATTATTTTACACGAGACGACTTTGTAGGACTTTGTATTTGGCCAGAATATGATGTGTTGTGCCCTAATTTCCCTTTCCTTTTTTTTTTTTTTTTGCTGGCATTTATCAGGCATTTTTTGGGCGTCTTTGGGGGCAGACATGTCTTTAATGTCTGGGGGGTCT